>NC_141879.1:14711969-14863484 GCF_056163025.1 Triticum urartu
CAGCAAAAGAACACTTACAAGAGAATCTTGCTTGGTCTTGTCGCAATGATAATTCACGGAGTTCAAAGTCTGAATTTCTTTTTTGTCAAAATTAAACATCATTAGCATCCAATGATTTTGGTGTACATTCAGTGGGACATGCACCTGCAGTAAAATTTGGCTTGGGTTGAGAACCGAAATTTGTCGTGTACAGTGTGTACGTAAACTATGAAAGTGTGGAAAACGTGTACCTTCCGGCACCCTACAAATTTTCCTGCTACAGGAGCTAACCACGAGGCTGCACGTCCAACAGGAACCACCCCCTTCATTTGTAACAGCTTTTCGGTTTCTTGAGGGGATATGATTGAGGTAGTATCATTCTCAATTTGGCTAATGCGAGCATATTCCATAATAACCTGCCAAATTTTCAATCATACAATAATAAGATAGTTGTTGTAGTGATGATGTAGAATAGAGTATAATGGGCTTACATCACCATAAATGTATTTGTCGTCCAAATTTCGCTTCAGATTTTCTACTGTGAGGGAAATGTCTCCGATTCTAGCTATTTCAACAGGGTCGTATGTTCCGCGGATGTAAACGGCTGTCTCTATGTCCTCATCCGTGAACTTGTAATCATTACCAAAGACAGGATTCATCAGAGTTAATTGTGGTTCCTCATTGTTTTCCGTCACATGTCTTGCACTTGGTGTACTCGAAGTCCCTGTCGTGAATTGGCTAGCCCTAGGAGTTCCTGTCAGGGATGAATTGCACACATTGACTTTATCCTAAAATGAACAAAGGTAGTTCATCATTAGTTTGTTACTTTTAGATATTGACGTGTTGGGCCATATTGATCACCTGCACGCCTCCTTTCTGTGACACTGATTGTCGGTTGCTTGTAAATTCGTATTTTAATTCCTGTAACAATGCAAACAATAATGAACATGAAGGAACATATTCATAAAAAATACAAAATGCACAGTATGACATACATGGAGTTCCCTCCTTAAGTCTTTAATTTCGTCCTCGGCCTTCGACAACCTAGGATTAGTGCCAATTTTAGTCTTCATGTCGATCAAGTCTTCACCTAGAGTCTGGTATTTGACATCAAATCTGTGCTCAATTTCCATTAACTTCCTGCCTACCTTCTTTTCATGATCAGAAATGCGTGCATTCATGACTTCAACTACCATTTCAATCTGTGTAAACAAAATAAAACCCCGTTGATAACAATAGCTAAATGAATGAGGTTCCATGACACCTATTTGTGATATTGCAAAAACAAATAGTCCTTGGAGTACATACTTGCTGGCTACTAAATTGCTATCCTTGTGATGGTGCTCGATACGAATCATGTTGATGCACATGTTCATCTTTTTTTCTTGGAAAATTATTAGAATTCTCGGACGATCGTTGAGGAGCACAAATTTCCATGACAGCCTATTTTTGTAAAATACAATGAACCATTAGTACCAAATAAAAAATCGGATATAGAAAGTTCAATTGTAGATAGGTACTAACCCGTTATGAAGACCTCCTTTCTCGTAAGCATCGCTTCTTAAAGTAGCCATCATTTCGTCCCATCGTGCGATCAATGGAGGGGGTCTAGAAGCATACATTAATCGGCCACTACGCACGTGCTTCCAGTACCAATACTACACAATAAATTAGTTCATCACAATACAGATATGCAACAGAACAATAATTAAAGGACATTAAGTAGTGATCTAGCATTAACCTGGAGCAGAATTAGATTTCCTTGTAGATTTACGTGATCTCGATTTCTAAACTTGTGAACGGACTTGAAGAAGTGATTAAGTGTGAAACATCCCCAGTTAAATTTCTGAAGGTTTTCAAGATCTGTAACAAGGTTGAGAAATTTCGAGTCCACACAATGTTGTGATGTTGGTGCTAGAACAGTACCAATTGCGTATAGAATGAACCGTCTCAGGAAATCGCCGTCTGGGGCTTTGGAAGCTCGGATCGCCGTTTCAAGGTCAGAAATCAAAATTTGCCCACTGTTTGCATAGGCGGTAAACAATTCTGTGTCGATTTGCATTTCCAGATGTGGCTCTATATCCTCCCCTTCTATCAGAATGCCAAATATACCTTGCACGTCCTCTTTTGTTATAGGAATTAGCATTTTACCGATGGTAATGGATTGCGTGTCCATATCTATGCTCTTGGCTAGTCTAACCAACATTATGCGCCGTAGAGTCACTTCATGCATCTGGGTTAGACCGCCAAGACTGTTTTCTGATATGATGTACTTTTTGTGGTCTTGTGACAACAGTTTCATGGTTTTTCCGAACCTTGTCTGTGAGCATACTAACTTCATATGACCATGCTTTTCGGTGAGTTCCTGTTACATGCCATTAAATTATACTGAGTACACATGAATTATGTATACGAAACGATTGTACACAAACAGTCTATTACTTACCGCATCGGTAATTTCGGAGATGGGCTTTTCTCCATTATGAAGGATCGTATCTGAAACTGACATTGCTGGCTCATATGCAATGATAAAATCTGGCTCAATTAATCTGAACAAAATTGGAAAATGTATAACAAAATTAGCAGAGAATTAATTTTCACAAAATTAACTGGGTCATTTAACATATGATCCACTTATGGGTTTAAGCACAGAACCTATTTAGGTGCAAAACCTATGAGGGTTCAACTACTAAAGGAGCGGCGGACAACGATTATAAAGAGTTACGATCAGGTAATACCTTATCACCGGTTAGTGCATCGGAAACTATAAGTGCCGGTATAGCGCGGTCGACGGCGCGAAGGAAAAACGGTGCGTTATGCGAGGAGGAGACGGCGAGAAGAACACTGATGTCCGAGCCCTCAGATCACGTTGGCGGTGGGCGGCGAGTGGTGGCCGCCGACTCCTGTATTCCGTGGGCGACCGGCGTCTTCGATCTGATCTTGCAGCGGTCGTGGGAGGTGCGGACGGCCCAGGTGGTTAGAATGCGGAGCTCTAATCGCGGGATTTAGGGAGGGGTGGGCCGCGTGAGTTATGTGAGATTTGGATAAATGATATAAAGAAATAAGAAAATCTTGTCAACTCGTTTAGGGGTTTAGGGGTTTAGGGTTATTAGGGTTTAGGGGTTTAGGGGTTCAGTGTTTAGGGTTTAGTGGGGGGGGGGGGGGTTAGGGTTATCAGGGTTCAGGGTTTAGGGTTTAGTCGGGGTGGGTTAGGGTTATCAGGGTTTAGGGTTGAGTGTTGACATGCAAGCCCGGAAATGCGCGTGTCAGAGATCGTACTTGCATGTATATGTACTAATGATCCCAAAATTTCTTAATGGCATCCCATGACCACATAGAGAATGCATGCATAATGGTTTCCTTGTGGGGCAAAATTTTGAATATTTTTACGGTTTAGTGGGGGGGGGGGTGTTAGGGTTATCAGGGTTTAGGGTTTAAGGGTTTTAGGGTTGACGGAACTATGTTTGTCTTACGGTGGACGTAGCACACACACCGGACATTGGTGGAGCGTTGGTCTACAATGGATTCCCTCCGGTAGCATCGATCCGGTTCGTTGAATGGCTCGGTGGACAAACTTCGTGCCACATAGAGCATGCATCCGTCCACTGGACCGGATCAATGTTGGGTTGGCTTCATACAGGTGAGGAACCCAGCTAGTGCTTTCAGGGTGTTGACATGCTAGGCCAGAAATGCGCGTGTCAGAGATCGTACTTGTGTGTATAATCCCAAACTTTTTTCATGGCATCCCATGACCCCATAGAGAATGCATGCATAATGGTTTCCATGTGGGGCAAAATTTTGAATGTTTTTACGGTTTAGTGGGGGGGGGGGGGGGTTTAGGGTTATCAGGGTTTAGGGTTTAAGGGTTTTAGGGTTGACGGAGCTATGTTTGTCTTACGGTGGACATAGCACACACACCGGACATTGATGGAGCGTTGGTCTACAATGGATTCCCTCCGATAGCATCGATCCGGTCCGTTGACTGGCTCGGCCGAAAAACTTCGTGCCACATAGAGCATGCATCCATCCACTGGACCGGATCGATGTTGGGTTGGTTTCATACAGGTGAGGAACCCAGCTAGTGCTTTTGGGGTGTTGACATGCTAGGCCGGAAATGCGCGTGTCAGAGATCGTACTTGCGTGTATAATCCCAAACTTTCTTCATGGCATCCCATGACCCCATAGAGAATGCATGCATAATGGTTTCCATGTGGGGCAAAATTTTGAATGTTTTTACGGTTTAGTGGGGGGGGGGTGTTAGGGTTAGCACGGTTTAGGGTTTTAGGGTTGACGGAACTATGTTTGTCTTACAGTGGACCTATCACACACACCGGACATAGGTCGAGCGTTGGTCTACAATGGAATCCCTCTGGTAGCATCGATCTGGTCCGTCAACTGGCTCGGCCGACATACTTCGTGCCACATAGAGCATGCATCCATCCACTGAACCAGATCGATGTTGGGTTGGTTTACATGTACATGTACAGGGACCGGAAATGCGCGTGTACATGTACTAATGATCCCTAACTTTCTTCATGGCATCCCATGACCCCATAGAGAATTCATGCATAATGGTTTCCACGTGGGGCAAAATTTTGAATGTTTTTACGGTTTCGTGTGAGTGTGTGTGTGTGTGGGTGGGGGGGGGGTTAGGGTTATCAGGCTTTAGGGTTCAGGGTTTTTTGGTTTTTTGGGTTTAGGGTTTAGGGTTGGTTTACAATGGATTCCATCCGGTACCATCAATCCGTTCCATCCACTGGTTGGGCCGACAACCTTCGTGCCACATTGTTCACATTGTCCAACTAACACTTTGTATAGATTTTTTGGGTAAAAAATGAACGAAATAATGCAACTAATCTGAACGTAACGTTTGGCATGTATCAAACCAAGTAGCCACTATTCCTAAAAAAAACCAGTTAGCCACTAATCGCGCCAAACATATCTCGTAATTACCAACGAAAATGGGTTGACAATTATTTCTGGAAATTCTTGGAATGAATTTATTGCTCTTCCTTTTTTAGAGAAGAATAAGTTAAAAATTTGCTAACATAACAAATTTGTTGTTCAAACAGAAACTGCCTCATCATGTTGTTCCCCAAGACATGGTAGAATATGGTGCCATAACCATTGTTTTTCATCCTAACTCTTGATGATGCTCCTGTACCTGGGAAATCAAGGGATTTATCTGTTTGTTTCCCATGTTCCACATGTGCCTCTAGAGTTGTTACATCACAACGTAGTAAAATAATTTTTTTTCTTTATAAATCCTTGATGTAATGTGCTACTTTACAAATCATCATTATCGTACTATTTGTGTTAGATCAACTATATTGATGTTCGTGGTACTATGTTATGTTCGGGCTACTATGTTATGTTCGAGCTATTTCCTCTTTGCTAAATTTTATTTTGGAAACAAGAAATCAGTTTTCAATTTTATTTGTCCTTTCCAATAGATTACAAATGAGCTTTTCTTGGGTCTGGTCATACAAGGCATTAAGCACAAATGACATTGCTTATACAGAAGCTGACTGAAATAATTTGTTAACAACTTCTAATGAGTGATGATCAACAAGTAAACAAATCCCACAACAATTATTGAAAAATAAAATCCCGCGGCCATCAGATTTGAGTGCTTATTCAGATCGATCAACTGCCTTAAGTTATTGTTCATCTTCTTCAATTGCACCTTGAGTTCTGCATCCGCCACCATCAGAGGAACATTGGTATAGCCCTTATTATCCATCGCTGATGGCAGATCTGCCTCTAGGGTTGCCCCGTGCCTCAAATCAATGGGCAAATCAATTAAGCCATCCGTTTGAAGCCTCTCAACGTATTCATCCAGCCACTCAAAATGCTTGCATGTTTTTAGCTTCTGAAATAGGGAAGGGAAACCCTAAATCCCAATTCCGAGGAAATAAATATAAATCTGGGGTCAGAATTCATAGCAAAAAGACACAACAGAACATAGATTTAACCTTCCCCGCTTCTGGTTTGCTCTCGCATTTCACAAATTCCCGCCCATGGTTTCCATTCTTCTCCGATATGGCTGTCAAACGCTTTAGTGGCGCGATGCGTGGGCAGTCGGGGCATCTGGTCATCGGCAGTGAACCATACCGCGGCCATGATGACAGAGAGGCCGAACTGGACATGGACATCTCTCGTCTCTCACCGTCCGCCGGCGATGGCAGGCTTCGTCGCCGGAGAATAATAACAATTTGGTGGGGCAAGGGAAAAGGAGGCAATGGTGGGCGGCAGCTTGGCACGGGCACGGCGATGGCTCGGGCTTCTGTGATATGTGGTTGGACCTGCGGTCAGTGCACATGTTTTGGAAGCCCCGAAAAGATCACGCTCGTTAAAAAAACTTGCATCGAAGCGCATTACTTCAAAATAACTAATTAACCCTGCAATCACGGATATATACCTTCCCATTATACCGCATATCTACCCTATCCTAACCACACCCATCTACCTTGTTTCTCCTCAAATAGCCATCGCCGGGATCGCGCCATCGCTTCTCAAGCGACCACGCCGACGCCGGATTAAAAAGGTCTCCTCCACGGCTCCTCCCATCTTCGATTGCAGTGCTGATTATTTTTTCCATTGATTCGACCAAGAAGTCATTTCCGAAGAGATTAGAAAATCCAGGTTTTGCCATAGTTGAGTAGTTCTGGTGTAATTCGAGTATAGGATGTCATGCAAGAGATTTTTGATTGATAGTTTGTAGTAGTTGATCGTACGAACTGGTTCTGAATATTTTTTCATGGTCGTATTGTTTCGAATTTGTTGGATGAGGTTGTCGATACAGTTTTCATACCATGGGTATATGTGTTGCTGTAGGGACCATGGTCTCAAAGGCGCATAACAACCGTGCGGAGTACGACAAGTCTTTGCATGAAGCGCGCCGGGAGATCGACTTGAAGGTGCAAAAGGATCGCGATAAGGTAGATAAGTGTAACTCCCTCGATGCGGCTATATCTCCTACGTGTCGAGGCACGACTTAGAGGCGTAACCGCATTGAAAGCAATGTCGCAAGTTAGGCAATCTTCACAACATCCCTTGTAATATAGATAATAAAAGGGGAGATAACATAGTTGGCTTACACTCGCCACGTCAATCAAAGTACATAATAGCATTACATCATTCAAACACTCATGGCCCAACTATGGCGCCAAAATAAAAGAACAACCCAACAAGCGACACGGTCCCGATCGCCCCAACTGGGCACCACTACTGATCATCAGGGAAAGAGACATAGTAACGGCGTGAGTCCTCGTCGAACTCCCACTTGAGCTCTAGTGCGTCATCTGGAACGGAGTCATCAGGCCCTGCATCTGGTTTAATAGTAATCTGTGAGCCACAGGGACTCAACAATCTCGCACCCTCGCGATCAAGACTATTTAAGCTTAATAGGTAAGGCAAAGGAAAATATGTGGAGCTGCAGCAAGCGACTAGCATATATGGTGGCTAACTTATTCGCAAAAGAGAGCGAGGAGAGAAGGCAAAGCGCGAACGAATAACTAGCGAGTGACCTGCGGCAAGCATTACTCCAACACCGTGTCCACTTCCCGGACTCCGCCGAGAAGAGGCCATCACGGTAACTCACACAGTTGATTCATTTTAATTAAGTTAAGGTTCAAGTTATCTACAACCGGACATTAACAAATTCCCATCTGCCCATAACCACGGGCACGGCTTTCGAAAGTTCAAATCCCTGCAGGGGAGTCCCAACTTAGCCCATGACAAGCTCCCACGGTCAACGAAGGAATAGACCTCCCCTCGAGACGTTCCGATCAGACTCGGTATCCCGGTTCTACAAGACACTTCGACAAGTCAAAACAAATCCAGCAACACCGCCCGAATGTGCCGACAAATCCCGATAGGAGCTGCACATATCTCGTTCTCAGGGCACACTCAGATAAGCTCTCCATACAACTAAAACCAAACCTCGAGTTTCCCCGAGGGGGCGCTGCACAGGACTCTAGTTCGGACCAACACTCAGAGGAGCACTGGCCCAGGGGGGGTTTAAATAAGACGACCCTCGGGCTCCGGAAACCCAAGGGAAAAAGAGGCTAGGTGGCAAATGGTAAAACCAAGGTTGGGCATTGCTGGAAAAGCTTTAATCAAGGCGAACTATCAAGGGGTTCCCATTATAACCCAACCGCGTAAGGAACGCAAAATCCGGGAACATAACACCGATATGACGGAAACTAGGGCGGCAAGAGTGGAACAAAACACTAGGCGAGAGGCTGAGCCTTCCACCCTTTACCAACTATATAGATGCATTAAGATAACATGGCAATATAATGATATCCCAACAAGTAAATAATGTTCCAACAAGGAACGGTCTCCAATCTTCACCTGCAACTAGCAACGCTATAAGAGGGGCTGAGCAAAGCGGTAACATAGCCAATCAACGGTTTGCTAGGACATGGTGGGTTAGAGGTTTGACATGGAAATTTGGGAGGCATGATAAGCAAGTGGTAGGCATCGTATCATAGGCATAGCAAAAGAGCGAGCATCTAGCAAAGCAAAGATAGTAGTGATTTCGAGGGTATGATCATCTTGCCTGCAAAGTTGTCAGAGTTGACTGGATCCTCAAAAGCAAACTCAACGGGCTCCTCATTAGCGAACTCGTCTCCTGGCTCTACCCAAACAAGACAAACAAGCAATAAGTACACAATCAACCACGTGCAAGGCTCAAACAATATGATGCAAAGATGGTATGCTATGCGGGATGCAATATGTGATGCATATGCAAGATTTGACAAGGAATGCATGAACCTGGCCTCAACTTGGAAAACCAAGTGTGCCACTGGAAAGGTGAGATGAAATCGCTTGAAAACGATATAAAGATCACCGGAATCGGAGTTACGGTTTGGAAATGGCATGCGATTCAAATATGGCACCGGTCTGCGATTTACAGCAAGTAACCAACTAAATGCAACAAGATGAACATGCTACAGCACCCAAACGTGGCAACAAAATACATAGCAGGGATACATTCATGATGCTTAACAAAAGATGAACACTGAGCTACGGCCAATTCATCCATTAACAGGTTCAAACAAGCATAGCAAAAATGCATTTGGCAAACAGATTTCAGACTTAGTGAAATTAACACTTGTCTGGAATTTCAGATCAGATAGCACACTTTGGAGCAACAAAACTACATGCTAAAGGACCTGAACATGGCAAAGTAAAGCATGGCATGGAGCTACTCAAAGAGCTTAACAAAAGTCCCTTAGTGACCTTGAGCCAAAAGGGATCAGAAAATACATTTGCAAGCATGTGAACATGGCAAAAACATAATCAGTTCTCACACTTAGTGAAAACTGGAGCATGCTGAAACAGATATCAAGTAGGCATGTTTACGAGCTCGATGCACTCACTACGGAGCAAGTCATGACTATCTAAGCATACAACCATCAAGAATACACAAAATACAAGCTAGACATGGCAAGAACAATAACATAGCATGCACGGATCGACTACAACATCCTCGGCAAAATCGCTAACAAGTAGACAATCTGCCCAGATTCACGAAATAGCAAAAGTAGAGCTCGATTGACTCAAGCTAGGGTGCTCCATAATTGCAAAAAAAGATATGTATGGATAGAGCACTACAAGATTAACAAATCATCCTTACTGATCATCCTCAAAAGAGGCACGGATCACTAGGAAACAACATGAACATGTGGCATAATGAGATAAACAGATCAAGGACTTAGTGGAAATGCTAAGTCCCTGAAATCAGCATTAACGTATGCACCACTTTGCAAGCTTGTGCTAGTCACCACACACATCACAAAAATACATGGGTTGCACCTCTGGAAAGATGGCAAAACATATAACAAAACACATGTAGAGCTCATGGGCATATCATGCACGCAATAATCATGGCAAAAATGACAAATATCTAATTGGAGCAGCAAATCTGACAATTATCTCAAATAGCATTCTTCTAACAGCATTTCGGGCAGCAAGATGAACTCGAATGAAAATGACGCAATGAGATGAAATGATGTACTCTCTGAGACGAACATTTTGATATGCTATATGCCCAAAACGGAGCTACGGATGCAAAGTTACGATGCGATTAGCATAGCAAAATATTAGGGTTTCGGGGATAAAAAGTCAACCGGGCCAAGTCTCAGATCCAGATCCGGCGGCACGCGGATCGAGGTTGGCCGGAGCTTCGCTGGAGTTCCTGTATGCCGGTGGACGAGGTGGCCGGAGCTGGAGAAGGCGGCGGCGGGGCGACGCGCGGGGCGGCGCGGCGGATCCGGTACTAAAGGTCCCATTTTCAAACTCTACCCCCCCCTGTGGATCGCCTTTTCTGTTTTAAAAAAAAATAAAAGAAAATAATGGAAATGTCCAAAAAATAAAAGAAAATAAGTTTCTCATGTGATATGTGGTCTAGTTGTTGGGAAAATTTGCGAATGTGAATTTTGACTTTATTTGTAAAATCTCTCTGAAATTTGTAAAAATGGGCATAACTTTTGCATACTAACTCGGATGAAAAAAAATTTTATATGAAAAATCATCTACTCGAAAAGTTACATCCAAACATTTTCAAAATCCTCAAAAACCTGATAGAAAAAAAGTTACGGGGCTTTTAAGATCTAGAGTGGAAAAAATTGAAAAATATTCAAACAGTGGGCAAACTGTGGTCAAACAATGGTCAAACTAATTATTCTAGAATATTAGTGTTACTAAATAATTATTTTAGTTATTTCAATTTTGGTCAAATCTGGTCAAACTGTGGTCAAACTGTGGTCAAACAATGATCAAACTAATTATTCAAGAAATATTAGTGTTACTAAATAATTATTGTTTTTTAAAACAATAGTTTCAAACTCAAACAGTGAAATGTGTCACTTCATGCTCAAGCAAAATTCCTGAAGGTTAATAGGATTGACATCTTACTATTGTTAGGAAAACAACAAGTGCAGACTTGGAGCGAGGGAGAATAGAACCCGGAAGTTAAGCGTGCTCAGGCTGGGGGACTGGGAGGATGGGTGACCGTTTGGGAAGTTAGATGATTTGGAATGATGAGGGGTGATTAGAGGATAAATTGAGAAGTGATGAGGGGTGATGATTACAGACTAGAGGTTAAAATAATTCAGAAGTTTGAAAATAAAAAAAATTCAAAAAAAAATTCAATTTTTTTTTTTTTAAAAAAAATCATAAAATTTTCTTTAGTCCCGGTTGGTGTTACCAACCGGGACTAAAGGTGGAGCTCCACGTGGCCGCGCCCTTTAGTCCCGGTTCAGGAACCGGGACTAAAGGCCCTTACGAACCGGGACTATAGGCCCTTTTTCTACTAGTGCATGTCCAACCTCGGGCCACTGCATCATTTTCTTGGCATTAATGTCACCTCCACCACCACTGGCCTCTTTTTGTCACAGGAACAGTATGCCTTGGAGATACTTGATAGAGCAGGGATGCTAAACTGCAAACCCATATCCACTCGAGTGGACACGCATGCAAAACTTCCAGCCGATGCCGGCCCACTATTCCATGATCCTTCGCTCTATAGAAGTCTCGCCGGTGCACTACAGTACATCACTCTCGCACTCCCTGACCTCTCCTACGGAGTTCAACAGTGTTGTCTCTTCATGCATGCTCCACGCGACTCGCACTTTCAGCTACTCAAACGCATCCTGCGCTACCTCCGTGGCACCACACATCTCGGTCTACAGTTCCACTGGTCTGCCTCCACCGAGCTCGTCGCGTACTCCGACGCCGACTGGGCAGGGTGCCCTGACACACGCCGCTCCACTTCGGGGTATTGCGTGTTCCTCGGCGGCAACCTTGTGTCGTGGTCATCGAAGTGGCAACACACCATCTCACGTTCTAGCGCGGAGGCCGAGTACCACGCCGTCGCACATGCCGTCGCCGAAGCCGTCTGGTTGCGACAACTCCTTGGCGAGCTTCATCAACCACCGGCGCGTGCCACTGTTGTCTATTGCGACAACGTGAGTGCGATGTACATGTCCACTAAGCCTGTCCAGCACCAGCGTACAAAACACGTGGAGATCGACTTGCACTTTGTCCGGGGGCGTGTGTCGCTCGGCGAGGTGCGCGTCCTCCGAGCATGTGTCATGTTCTGGTTATGCTTGTTTGTCCATGCATGTGGGAAGTTTGACTATGTGAGGCCAAACCAGCACACGTGCGGCTAACCCTAGCCGCCGCCCCCGCGTCGCTCCAACAGGGGCGACACGGGCGGCTAACCCTAGCCGCCGCCAGCGGTCCCCCTCCCCCTTCTTCTCCTCCTCGTCGCCACTAGAGGAGCCGCCGATGCGTCGCGCAGCTGCCGAGGAAGGTAGCGGCGAGGCCTTCATCGTCCCTTCGAGGAGATCTGGATCTACGGGGCGGCGACCCCTGCTGGTTCGGCGCCACCGTTCGCTCTCTGGACGGTGTGCGCAGGGACTCTGCCCGGCGTCCTCGACCGCTCGGGTGGTGGGGAGTCGGCGCTTGGCGGCGGCAGTTCGGGGGCCTATTCGTCCTCGCCGGATCTGGAGGCCTGCTACTCCCTCCTTCCCGCTCCTTCCCCTTTGCGCTTGTGGCCGGTGGATGCTGCTGGTTCCGGTGCTTCTGGGGATGGTGGTGCAGGTTGGGACCGGGGGAAACCCTAGGCCGGTTGGTTTGGCTCGACAGCGGCGTCGGCTTCGGGCGACGCATCCTTCCTGAAGGCAGTGTCGTGGTACTTATTCTTGTCACCTCTGGTCCTCTCCTGGGTGAAAACCCAAAATCCGGTCTGGTTTGGGCAGCGGTGGTGCCATGGGCGTCATCCCCTCCTTGGAGGTGTTGCCTGGGGAGCTAGGATTCGGGTGTGGGCTCATGAAGGTGGGGGCTTTGGCTGCCGGCTGGATTTCTGCAGCTGCTCGCGGCGGCTTTCATGTTGGGAAGAGTGCCCCTTGTATCTTTAGGGCGTTTCCTATTTTTCGTGTTCGCGTCGGAGGAGCGGCGTGGCATCTGGTACGTCGACAACGACGAGTCTCGACGGCATGGAGCAGTAGGGGTATCGCCGATGGGCGTGGGATGATGGACGAGCGCAGGATGGTGGCGTTGTCTGGCGTCGTGGTGGCGTCGATGGCAGAGAGGCTTGACATGGTTCATGCAACAGTACAACTCTGAAGATGGATTGATCGTACGTGGCTGCGGCGGCCTCATACCTGGCAGGGGGCCTGGTTGAAGAGCACGCCGGACTGGTGGGTGCCCATACCCGGAAGGAGTCCTGGTTGGGACCTCAGGTGTCAGATGTTAGGTTTGGCTGCGAGGTCTGTTTGGTATTTGGCCCAGACCATCAGCGCCCCTTCATCAGGTAGATAGGAGTAGCGACAGAGGTTGCGAAGATGGTGGCTTTGGTCTTACTGTTGTACGACTTTGTAAGGTCTTGTGTTATAATCAATAAAGTGGCCGTATGCATCGTCCAGATGCAGAGGCCGGGGGTATTCCTCCTTTTTGAAAAAAAATGTGGGAAGTTTGACTTTTTTCTTGTTTTTACGTTTGTGATATAGATTCAAAATTACAAAAACATGTTGGAGCAGAAACACATCTTTGGAAAAAAATTGATTGAAGTATTGTACTTTTTTCACTCAGTGTAAAAAATTGCTAAGATGTCTATTGGAAGAGTCTTGTGAGTGAGTGAGGTAGGGGGGAGGGAGAGGGAGAGAGAGGGAGGGACCAACCATCCGAGCAATAGATTTGCTTACATCAAGTTCGTTTTTATTTTGTATGCTTCTGTCTTCAACGTAGTCATATCCTGCTACAATATAACCATGTGCAAACATTTCAACAGGTACCTTATTGTAGTTGATGACTTGTGGGATCTATCAGCATGGAATACTATTAGTTGTGCTTTTCCAGAAAAATGGAAATGGGAGTAGAATAATTGTAACCACACGAGTGGAAGATGTGGCTGGCATGGCCTGTCACAATGACCGTGAGTGCATTTACACAATGAAGCCCCTCGATGATTAGAACTCATGAATGTTATTCTACAATAGAGTATTTGGGTCTGAAGTTGTTTGTCCACCCCATATTAAAGATGTTGCGGCTGCAATTCTGAAGAAGTGCGGTGGTATGTCGCTCGCAATTATCACTATAGCTAGCCTATTAGCTACTCAGGTGAAATCAAGGAAACACTGGGAGAGCATAAGGAAATCTTTGCGTGCCCAACCTGCCACAAATGCTTCATTGAAAGAAATTAATAGTATATTAAACCTTAGCTACACCCATCTTCCTCCACATCTTCGGCCATGTTTTCTGTATCATGGTATGTATTCTGAGGACCATATCATACAACGGGATGATTTGGTTAAACAATGGATAGGTGAAGGCTTTGTGAGCAGTTCGCATGGGCCGGATTTGGAGGCTATTGGCAGGAGTTACTTCAATGAGCTCCTCAATAGAAGCATGATTCAGCCAAGCAAAATTAGCTATGGAGAGGTGTTGTCTTGCACAGTACACGACATGATGCTTGATTTGATCCTAAGAAAGTGTGTCGAACATAATTTTATAAGTGTGCCATACAATTCTGAGGACATGGCAAGACTACTGAATCGCTGCAAAAACAAGGTTCGCCGATTATCCCTAAGCTCCATGGCTGTTGGTGGAGCAACATATGACACGACTATTGCTGCTAGGTTGTCACAAGTTCGATCATTACTGTTCAATAAGTATATACTCCCTCTTTTGTGGTTCAAGTACCTCAGGGTGCTAATCATTTTTAATGAGTGGGAGATAATTGACCTCATTGCTGCTAGCCAATTGTTTCTGCTGAGGTATCTGATGGTTAGAGCTTGGAAGATAGAGCTCCCTACTGAACTTGGTGGGCTTCTTTACTTGGAGACACTCGACATAGAAAAATGCAAACAGATGGAGAGCATCCCCTCAGATATAGTTCATTTGCCCCGCCTGTCCAATATGCTTCTTCCAACTTCTATAGACCTGCCTAAAGGTATCGGAAATATGAAATCACTGTGCACTCTGCGAGGGCTTGACATGGAAAAGAGCTCGCTGGAGTGTTTTATGGGTCTCAGCGAGATGACCAATCTGAGGGAACTGCATATGTCACTAGGTTTTATTAGTTTGGGTTTGCCAAAAGTTGATGCTTTGGCTTGCTCCATTGGAAAGCTATGTAACCTTGAATCTCTGGTCATCTCTGGCGGCGATCATGTTGAGCGTGAGGATAGCCAGCAGCTGGGCTCATTTTCCAATCCTTTTCAACATATCGAGCGCCTTGAATTGCAGTACTAGCGGTTATGGAGAGTTCCAAAATGGTTGTTTGGTCTCCATTGCCTGCGCTTCCTTAAGCTGTCTGTTGAAGGGACATCAACCCAGGATGTTCATCTGCTTGGAGAGCTTCCCTCCCTCGCCCACCTCGAATTTGGAGCATATGAAATCCCTGGTTACAGAGCTATGTTAGGGACGGGGCTATTCCCAGTTCTGGAGTTCCTATATTTCTGGTCTAAGAAAGACACTACGCCGTACCTGGGCTTCGAGGCACGTGATATGCCCTGTTTACAAACACTCTGGTTCAGTGCGTTCGATTGGGGCGACACTATACCAGTCGGCATGGAGCACTTGTTACACCTACAGGAGATCAAAGTGTATGGGTTCCGCAATGATAAGGATGCCGTGGACACGCTCAAAGAGGCCTTGCTGATGCACCCGAACCGCCCTTCCGTCATGGTTTCTATCAGAGCATAATTCCTGCATGCATTGTACGTACTAGGTCTATCTAGTGAAAAGGCGCTCCTGATCTTTGTTTGTACTGCCAATGTGTCCTCTGAATCTTTGTTTATGACAACTAATGGTGGTTATGGATCAAGATCTCTATTTTTCTTGTAAAATCTTCCTCTCTGTGATGGCTGCAATCCTGATGATTGATGAATCAATCAATGCTACACATTGTTCAGAATTTTGACGAAATTTCGATCATTTCGAGAGTGGCCGAAATATTTGTATTTTGTTTGAAATATTTCGTTACTTTTAATTTTTTTTGTATATATAGTGTTGGAATCTTGTTGAAAACATAATAACATCCGTAGCACAATGGCTGGATGTCCTCTTCGCGTCCCACAAGTCTTGAGTTCAAGTGGTAGGACCGCTTTTTCTTAGTTTTTCATTTAAATTTATACAAGTTTTAGAGTGGTTGGGCATTTTTAGAACCGTTCATTGATGTCGATCTAACGGCAGACAAATACGAAGTACTGGGTAGTACTCCGATGAAAGTACCCGAAAGTACTAAAACGAGTGGGCCGGTACTCGTGACAAGGTGGGGACGCGTTTTAATCTAGGGGCAGTTTAGTCCTAGGAAAATTTGCACGCGCAGCCCCTCTCGTCGAATGCATAACCGCCACCATGGTGCTACACATTCCACAATTACTCATCGGCAGCCATCTCCTGCCTCTCCTCCAAGTCCACCGCAGTCATCTCCTCCTTCTTGCCGCTGCAACTTCACTCCACTCAGGCAACCCCCCCACCCACCCACCCCCACCCCCTCTTCCACGGCAGATCGAGCTGATGGCCGACGACGAGAACACCGACTTCGTGCAGATCACCGGCGGCGACCAGGTCAAGTTGTCCAGGTTGAGGGAGATCTGTTCTTTGTTTGACAACACAAGGCAGATGAGCTGGATGACAATGGCCACTCTCAAGAATTTGACGAAGAAGGAGAGGGCAAAGCTTTGGCCCCCGCCCGCTCAACCGATTCACAAGATCGAGATCCTCCTCTGGGCTATGTAGCAGGCCAATTCGTCTAGCGAGTGGACCAGGCGAAGGTGGTGGGCGTTCAGATCCAGGGTAGAGCATCCACTGGATCAGGAACCCACCGTGCACGAGGTGCCGTTGTAGATTGTGCAGCCTCCAATCGAGTCACCGGAGACTCCGAAGCGCAAGATGAGGAGGACAGTGGTCGCGACCTCGCTTCCCCGCCGTTCTCCACGCTTCCCTCGCCGCTCTCCTCGTCTGAACGGCAGCGGTAGCTATGTTTAGAGTAAGCTTCCCCACTCCTCATCTCCTACTGCTCGTGCTTACATCATGGTGATACTGATCGTAATAGCTCAGAGAGGGAATGCTAGATGGAATTTTAATCTCAATGAATTGCATGAACATTTGAGTACATGGATTTGGAGGATGGATTATGATGTATGTGAACCCTAGGCATCATATGAACCCTAGGAAAAATTAGTAATGTTCTAGTGGTAGACACTGAAATATTTCGGTACACAGCGGTAGGCACTGAAATATTTCGGAACTGCCCTAGGCAAAATTTGTAATGTTGTAGTGGTGGACACTGAAATATTTCGGTACACACCGGTAGGCACTGAAATATTTCGGTACTGCCCTAGGCAAAATTTGTAATGTTGCAGTGGTAGACACTGAAATATTTCGGTACACACCGGTAGGCACTGAAATATTTGGTTACTACAATTTCAGTACACACCGATGCACACTGAATTATTTCACTACTGCAGTTTCAGTACACACCGGTACACACTGAAATATTTCAGTACTGCAAATTCTATACAAAGTTGGCATTTTGTCATTTATGTGTGAATTAATCCATGCATCATATGGCCTAACTTTGTACATGAGTTTGGGTCAATTTCATGTCTATTTATTGTTAAAATTATTGTCATGCCATGAAACACAAGACAAGTCACTGACCCAAGCTTGCAAAGATGCCATATCAATGTTGCTGATATGAATATGCATGTTTTCACCAAGTCTTCTGTCCGAATTAAAACTGAGCATTTTTTCTTGATGGTATCCATGGATCTAGAACTCCTATGAATTTGCTCACGTTGGATGTTTTGTTCTCCATCATTTGTACTAGCATTCCGTGCGATTAGATGCCATGACAAGACCCCGGACATATTTATTTTCTTGCCTCCAACATCACATGTGTGTTTTGCAGGAAAAAACCTGGAGTTCACCAGGCTGGCTGAAGTTGTGAGGCTGGGAGGCTGATGGTGCTACTACTGGCTGATCCTTCTTCTTCCAGTTTTTTTTCGTCATTTCTCAAGCCATTGGACCAGGGCTACTTCCCTATGTGCTGTTAATGTATTAAGTAGTTCCTTCGAATTTGTAGTATTAGTTAGTTTGAATGTGGAAGTACCTTAATTTTTAGGAACGAGATGTTGTTATGTATGACCAAGGGTTTCATACCTTAATCTTTGGATAATTAATTATGTGAACTGTTGGATGTGGCGCACAACGAAACGCCTCTACCATTGATACTAGTTCAACATGTCGGTCCAATTAGAGACCAGCCACTACCATATAGGACAGTTAGCATTTCATACTACAACCTGGCACGTACAAAACATCACACAGTGGAAGCACATCCCTAAGCACCTTGCATTGTACAAGGTCTTAGAGACAAGCCTCTACCATATATAACAGTTACCATGTCACACTACAGCCTATAAAACATCACACAGTGGAATAATCATAGCTAGTAGAGCATTAGTTACCAGTTAATAATAGTTGCAATCCATCACAAGCAATAGTACCTAGATATGAGTAGATATAGGTACAGTAATACACGACAAGTACTCGCAAACAAGAGCTAACATAACAAGTTCATTTCACATTGATACATGGCCCACCCCAGTTCTAAATGAGGTGGATGGTGATCATCATCCTCAAGTCATGGCGACGGGTGTTCGCAATAGTGAGTAGGATGGCCTGTCCTACCCGAAGATTCTTGGCACGAAGGAACTTCTTCCACCCTGCCCTGCTCAAGACAGTGCGACCGTCCGTGTCCACTGCATAGGCACAACTGGTGATGAAGAAAGTTCTGGTAAGGCGTAGTCCAGCAGCCATGCCTTCTTCGTCCGGGTCGATGCCACAACTATCAAGTAACCTCTTAGGTAATTTCTGAAAATAGTTGACATGATATACGATCATGTCACGTGCAATTATCAACAAAGCACACACTTCAAGACACATATATCATTGGATTCAACACTGAGCATATATATCATCATATCACTACACTATACGCCAAGCATAAAATTACTACAGTAATTAGGCATATCATTAGATTACTGCGTACACTAAGCATATCATCGCATATTACTACACTACATGCATGTCATAAACTTCTTCACTAAATGAATTCTAAACTAGGCCTCTCATCACAGTACTACAACATGCATATCATATGAACTACTACACTAACTAAGCATGCATATCATGTAATTACCACACTAAGTAACATACCATGATATGCCGTTTAACATTCGTCCTTGTGAGGCGGGTCATGAATGGCTTCCCTAGGTAGTCTTCACGTAGCAGAAGCATGTCCTAGAGGTTGCCGATTTCCTCGTCGCCCAGTCTGAGTCCTTGCGCATACAGGTATTCAACAAGTGGGTTCTCATCATCATCTGAATCGTCATCATCTGAATCAGCACCATCTTCCTCCTCATGAACTTCATCCTCACTATCCGGAATCAAATTTAGATAGATAACAGAAATCCTGGGCCTATCTCTTTTGAAGGAGAAGCTGATCAATTCACCCCCACTAAGACGCATGCGGGCGATGAAACGATCCCAATCATCTCCTCCTATCTGGGTTATCTTTCGCCCCTTCTCGACCCGCATAGTGTATGCCCCCCCCAAGAGCGTCGAAGGTCACGGTGTCTGCGACGAGCTCATTGAATGCCAATCTCACATTGCATGGTACGATCTGTGTAAGATAAAAACAAATAACAGACACAATACATTAGTGCAAATAGAAAAAAAACAAAAGGAATGTACTGTCAGAAGGTTCATATAAATTGTTACCGCTGCAAAAACAAAAGAAGGCTGGAAGTAGATGCCGAACAGCGTGGCAGTAGAAAGGCTGGTCCGGCACCGTGAGTTGTAGCGTCCACATTGTGCTTCCTCCATTCTACTCAGAACATGTTGAACTCTAAGTTGAATTGTACATAGTACAATACAAAGATCATACATATAATAAATCATAGTGATAGCCTATACTAGCAATGGCCAATAAATCAATTTTCTATCATCTACGTAAGAAAGCAATGCCAATGACAATGGAAATGCCCGTCTCATCTAAACCTGGGAATAGTTCGGCATCCAAACTAAAACCAGTCCAATCCACGGCACACATCAAAACCAAACTAATCCAGATATTTTCATTTAGAATCTAGACCAAACCGAACTATACATGCTCGTCATCCAACCCAGTCCAAACCGTTTTCAACTTTTGGATTGAATCCAAAGGTTCAAACCGTGGACAAAGCCATATGCGAGGGCACGTCATGAATCTAGATCAGACATGGCGACAAAACTCGAGAGAGCCGATGAGCTCTGGCCGGCAATACCAGCTCTTTGATTTGAAGCAGTAGTAGGTGGTAGTTGCGGCTCAAACTAATTGATTGATTTGGTCTCAAACCATAGAAACCAAATCAAGATCCAATCCAAAAACTAAGTTTCAGTCCAAACCAATCGGCTCAGATCCGCCTCCGTAGGGAGCCGTGGTTGGGGAAGGGAAGAAGAGGGGAGATCTCACGTACTTGCCGGAGTTGGCGGCGGCCGCGCACTGGCAGCGAAGAGAGGGGTCGTCGGGAGATGGCGGCGGCGACGCTGGTCGAGAAGGGGAGAAAGAAAGATGTGGCGCGGTCGAGACGGAAAGAAAGAAAAATGTGGTACATGTGGTGGCTCGGTTGTGTGGATGACAAGGGGACCCACTTGTGAGGCCGATAGCAATTGATGGCAAACCGCAGGAGGTGCACGACCGCGTGCAGGACCGCCACATCCCCACGTGGAATGGGGACGGCCGGGTGGGTGTGTCAACTCAAATCGGCACCCGCGGCTTCTCGGTAACTCCAAGAGGCAGGAGCAGTGCATTTCTTCCCCAAATCGGGTAGAAAACCCTCGTCCTCTCCCCACCCTCTCTTCCTTCGTCACCACCTCACCACCCTCTCCTCCTTCCTCACCACCCTCCTCCCTTCCTACGCCTCCCTCCTCCTGTCTTTGACCGACGATGAAGCGCGGATGTGAAGATGCGGCGGACGAGCCTGAGGCAACCATCGGAGCAAAGCAGTCTGCTGCCGTGGCTGCAGCCGTAGGTGGAGCGGCCAAGTCCGCCATAGCGGCAGAAGCTGGCGGTGCAGCGACCGTTGTGCCTGCTCCCGCTGCCATCGCAGCCGTCGAGGCACCCGTCGGTGAGCACAAGGTCGGGGAAGATCTGGAGGAGGAGTTGATGAGAAGGCGTAAGCAGAAGGTGCATGACAAAATCGAAGAGCTCTTCGAGGAGAACGCCATAAAGGAGTTCAACGTAGATTGCAGGAAGGGCAGCGACTTCGACGAGGATGCCATCGACGAGCTATCTGAGTTAGTACTCTGTTGTTTGCTCTGTTTTTTTCATGACATTGGGGTTTTTCTTGTTAACTAGATGAGCATCAATTTCACTTGGGCGTGCTAGTTCTACGTATGTAGGATTGTAGGGATCTAGCATAGATCTTCATGTTGGATGTGGATTTTTAAATCTGATTCACATTCTGATTCCAGCAGATACTCTGGGTTTTTTCATGGCATTGGGTTTTGTCTTGTTAACTAGATGAGCATAAGTTTCACAAGGGGTACATTAATGAAAGAAGTGGGGTAATGAACCCAAATACAAGAAAATGTTCATGGCAGGGATACATTAATGAAAAAAGTGGGTTAAACAATGGATATATGGCAGGATTCTCCATTGGCTTCCCAAGGACAGTGACAAAATGCTGCAGTTCCTGATTCATTTTAGTTTATGTAGATGAATTAATTTGCACACATGTTCATAGATGATTAGTTTGCAAACATGTTCATAGATGATCCATTTGCAAATTCTATACAGATTTCCATTTTGCAAAGGAAGTGATCGCTCCCTTAATAATTATGGGCTGACAGTACATATCCACCGGATACCAAAAAATCAAAACATTTCATCTAGCCAATTTTCCACAGTATGTTATCTAGATGATCACAGCCACATCTCTCGTCAATATGAGCAGTGAGACACCCCATAGCTCCTTTACCAATTTCCTTCTAAAACTTATCAGGGTCTAACAATGTTGGAGAAGCAGTATTGCCGCTGTTAGAAAGAATAATGGTTTCTTCATTCTAGTAGACAGAAAAAACCCCCCTTGTGTGAAACATGGAGGAGTATAATGAAGCCATTTTTCTGATTCCAATAAGAACTACACCTGTAACAAGTTTCAAATATCATTAAACCAAGCCACTTCATGAAGTCTTTCATGTGTTAATTATGTACTACTTGTGCACTAATCTATAAATGCAACTATTCCACCGTCCATATTTATGCATGTCAATTTCATTGGCTCAATTATGTATGTGCACATACGCCTTGTTTCTAGCAAATAGATAGTTGCCATGTTACACATGTGTACTTTCAAAACATTGTAATTAAAGTCAATGTACCATAATAGATTAGCTGAGTTCTTCTATGTATACTAATTCACTAATTCACAGGTGGATGATGACGACGTGGACTACAGCATGGACAGCAGGCACAGCAAGAGCCGGTACACCCTGAGGCATCTGATTGCTGGGAAGATCAAGTACCGTTTCTTTGGCAAGATTGGGTGCCCTTTCTGTTGCAAGGTGATCGGTGGCGGCATAGATGGCATGATCCAGCATGCCTTCAGCACTGGCAATGGACATGGTAAGAAGCATAAAGCCAGTACTCTGGCTAAACATGCTGCCTACACACGCTTCCTCGATATTGTCAAAGTCAATGAGCCCTACAACATGCATTGAAGAATGGAGAGAAGTGATGTGTTGCTAGAGTGCTGCTGCTGCCCCGGGACCGCCGTGTCCTCTTATGTTATCTATGTTTCTTTGTTGTTCGAGTCTAAAACTGATGTCCTATGGTGTGTCTGAACCTATGCTGAGCGGTGGTTGATCTGCCGTTTATGTTAAGAGTTTGCTGCTACTCTGGTTTAGTGTTCCTAGTTGTTAATACTATTTTGGTGATGCATGTTTAAGCCTTGTACAATGTTAGATTCTTATGGTGGTGCTTAGAAAAATAAACAGGGTTTTTCTGAAGCACCGGTGCCTATTTCTACAGGAGAGACGCCTAGTTATGCGTCTACCCTGTACAAATAAGCACATGTGCGTAAGAAAAGCCTGGTTTATTTCTATAAGCAACCCCCCTAAGCACCTTGCATTGTACAAGGCCTTAGCAGCTCAAGTATCGTACGGTGGTCTATGTTATGGTTGCTGTGTTATTCTGCCGTACGGTGATGCATGCTAGGAACTCTAATAATATGACTATGGTAGTTATAGCTTGGCATGACTATGTTTAGTGTATAACTCAGCATGTTCCTGCCATATCTATGAGCAGTTACAACTGAACTATGCATTAATTTTTGACAAAATTAAAGCATGCAAATGATTGCCGAGTCCACCTATTGCCAAATCAAGCTTTGTACTGATGATGCATTAGATATTGCAATAAGTAGAGGATGCTCAGGATTGCCAAAAGTACCTATTTCCACTTTCTGACAAGAACTAAACGTGTATCAAATGATGCTAAAAGTAGAGCATGAGCATGAGCATGTATCAATTGATGATCAATTGATGCTACCTATTTGTGTTTGAATGGGCTCAATAAAGCTGGTGCTGGTTTATGCTCTCTACGTAACCGTGATGGTAACGAAGATACTTGGTTGGCTATGGTGTTGCTGTCAAATTTAAGTTTCAGTTCTTTAAGACTCTTTGTTTTTGCTGCTTCCTCGGGATCGACTAGCTTTCTCGGTCGTCCACGTGCTCTCTTCCTTTTGGGGGAGTTGGGTGCACCATTTTTGGGGGAGTTGGGTGCACCGGTATCCTTCTGGGCGTTGGATGTGTCAGGTTCGTTGGAACCATCAGGATTGTTGACTAATTGTACGTCCTCTTCTGAAGCATCAGGTAGAACTGCTTGCTGGGCATCGTACACCTTCTTCTGTATAAGAGAGAGTGCTGGGTTAGTTCTAATCATGAGACTTATGAAATAAATGATATATTATTGATGTAGCGCTAACCGTTATGGGGAACTTATATGATTCGAGACGAAGCGGATTGCAATTTGAATGTAGTAAGGCCGTACATATTTTCCACCTGAAAATATCTAACCTTGCCTATATTGGATAACCGACACTGACGTCAGCATAGCTTTCAAGCTAAACAAAGTACAAATTTAAATTAGGCATTCAATTACCTGGTTTAAAATATCGGTCATTTCATCCCCGTTCCATGACAACATTTACTGCAGTGTCCAAACCGCACAGGAAGTCCTGCGATGTTTAGTTAAAGATCAGTAATCTTATTCGTGTACGCAAATAATAATTTATGAGGCCATGCGTACCCATCGGTCTGTTGTGGTATGTTCTCATCGCGTTTTTTTGTCCATTCGGCAAAATTGATGTTCTTAGCTGGTGATATGAACCCTTTCTTGACAGCTTCGTCAATGCAGAACTGAATCGAGTCAACCTAGGGTACGACGAGTTATACATAGGGTTACGGTACTTTGGGAGCTCATGTTCCATGCGGACCAAAAGAGGCAGCAAAAGAACACTTACAAGAGAATCTTGCTTGGTCTTGTCGCAATGATAATTCATGGAGTTCAGAGTCTGAATTTCTTTTTTGTCAAAATTAAACATCATTAGCATCCAATGGTTTTGGTGTACATTCAGTGGGACATGCACCTGCAGTAAAATTTGGCTTGGGTTGAGAACCGAAATTTGTCGTGTACAGTGTGTACGTAAACTATGAAAGTGTGGAAAATGTGTACCTTGCGGCACCCTACAAATTTTCCTGCTACAGGAGCTAACCATGAGGCTGCACGTCCAACAGGAACCACCCCCTTCATTTGTAACAGCTTTTCGGTTTCTTGTGGGGATATGATTGAGGTAGTATCATTCTCAATTTGGCTAATGCGAGCATATTCCATAATAACCTGCCAAATTTTCAATCATACAATAATAAGACAGTTGTTGTAGTGATGATGTAGAATAGAGTATAATGGGCTTACATCACCATAAATGTATTTGTCGTCCAAATTTCGCTTCAGATTTTCTACTGTGAGGGAAATGTCTCTGATTCTAGCTATTTCAACAGGGTCGTATGTTCCGCGGATGTAAACGGCTGTCTCTATGTCCTCATCCGTGAACTTGTAATCATTACCAAAGACAGGATTCATCGGAGTTAATTGTGGTTCCTCATTGTTTTCCGTCACATGTCTTGCACTTGGTGTACTTGAAGTCCCTGTCATGAATTGGCTAGCCCTAGGAGTTCCTGTCAGGGATGAATTGCACACATTGACTTGATCCTACAATGAACAAAGGTAGTTCATCATTAGTTTGTTACTTTTAGATATTGACGTGTTGGGCCATATTGATCACCTGCACGCCTCCTTTCTGTGACACTGATTGTCAGTTGCTTGTAAATTCGTATTTTAATTCCTGTAACAATGCAAACAATAATGAACATGAAGGAACATATTCATAAAAAATACAAAATGCACAGTATGACATACATGGAGTTCCCTCCTTAAGTCTTTAATTTCGTCCTCGGCCTTCGACAACCTAGGATTAGTGCCAGTTTTAGTCTTCATGTCGATCAAGTCTTCACATAGAGTCTGGTATTTGACATCAAATCTGTGCTCAATTTCCATTAACTTCCTGCCTACCTTCTTTTCATGATCAGCAATGCGTGCATTCATGACTTCAACTACCATTTCAATCTGTGTAAACAAAATAAAACCCAGTTGATAACAATAGCTAAATGAATGAGGTTCCATGACACCTATTTGTGATATTGCAAAAACAAATAGTCCTTGGAGTACATACTTGCTGGCTACTAAATTGCTATCCTTGTGACGGTGCTCGATACGAATCATGTTGATGCACATGTTCATCTTTTTTTCTTGGAAAATTATTAGAATTCTCGGACGGTCGTTGAGGAGCACAAATTTCCATGACAGCCTATTTTTGTAAAATACAATGAACCATTAGTACCAAATAAAAAATCGGATATAGAAAGTTCAATTGTAGATAGGTACCAACCCGTTATGAAGACCTCCTTTCTCGTAAGCATCGCTTCTTAAAGTAGCCATCATTTCGTCCCATCGTGCGATCAATGGAGGGGGTCTAGAAGCATACATTAATCGGCCACTACGCACGTGCTCCCAGTACCAATACTACACAATAAATTAGTTCATCACAATACAGATATGCAACAGAACAATAATTAAAGGACATTAAGTAGTGATCTAGCACTAACCTGGAGCAGAATTAGATTTCCTTGTAGATTTATGTGATCTCGATTTCTAAACTTGTGAACGGACTTGAAGAAGTGATTAAGTGTGAAACATCCCCAGTTAAATTTCTGAAGGTTTTCAAGATCTGTAACAAGGTTGAGAAATTTCGAGTCCACATAATGTTGTGATGTTGGTGCTAGAACAGTACCAATTGCGTACAGAATGAACCGTCTCAGGAAATCGCCATCTAGGGCTTTGGAAGCTCGGATCGCCGTTTCAAGGTCAGAAATCAAAATTTGCCCATTGTTTGCATAGGCGGTAAACAATTCTGTGTCGATTTGCATTTCCAGATGTGGCTCTATATCCTCCCCTTCTATCGGAATGCCAAATATACCTTGCACGTCCTCTTTTGTTATAGGAATTGGCATTTTACCGATGGTAATGGATTGCGTGTCCATATCTATGCTCTTGGCTAGTCTAACCAACATTATGCGCCGTAGAGTCACTTCATGCATCTGGGTTAGACCGCCAAGACTGGTTTCTGATATGATGTACTTTTTGTGGTCTTGTGACAACAGTTTCATGGTTTTTCCGAACCTTGTCTGTGAGCATACTAACTTCATATGACCATGCTTTTCGGCGAGTTCCTGTTACATGCCATTAAATTATACTGAGTACACATGAATTATGTATACGAAACGATTGTACACAAACAGTCTATTACTTACCGCATCGGTAATTTCGGAGATGGGCTTTTCTCCATTATGAAGGATCGTATCTGAAACTGACATTGCTGGCTCGTATGCAATGATAAAATCCGGCTCAATTAATCTGAACAAAATTGGAAAATGTATAACAAAATTAGCAGAGAATTAATTTTCACAAAATTAACTGGGCCATTTAACATATGATCCACTTATGGGTTTAAGCACAGAACCTATTTAGGTGCAAAACCTATGAGGGTTCAACTACTAAAGGAAAGGCGGACAACGATTATAAAGAGTTACGATCAGGTAATACCTTATCTCGGAGACGGTGCCACCGAGTAGATGGCGGTAGTTAGTGCGTCGGAAACTATAAGTGCCGGTATAGCGCGGTCGACGGCGCAAAGGAAAAACGGTGCGTTCACTCGAGGAGGAGGCGGCGAGAAGAACACTGACGTCCGAGCCATCAGATCACGTTGGCGGTGGGCGGTGAGTGGTGGCCGCCGACTCCTGTATTCCGTGGGCGACCGGCGTCTCCGATCTGATCTTGCAGCGGTCGTGGGAGGTGCGGACGGCCCGGGTGGTTAGAATGCGGAGCTGTAATCGCGGGATTTACGGAGGGGTGGGCCGCGTGAGTTATGTGAGATTTGGATAAATGATATAAAGAAATAAGAAAATCTTGTCAACTCGTTTAGGGGTTTAGGGGTTTAGGGTTTAGGGTTTAGGGGTTTAGGGTAATTAGGGTTTAGGGGTTTAGGGGTTCAGTTTTTAGGGTTTAGTGGGGAGGGGGCTTAGGGTTATCAGGGTTCAGTGTTTAGGGTTTAGTGGGGGGTGGGTTAGGGTTATCAGGGTTTAGGGTTGAGTGTTGACATGCAAGCCCGGAAATGCGTGTGTCAGAGATCGTACTTGCATGTATATGTACTAATGATCCCAAACTTACTTAATGGCATCCCATGACCACATAGAGAATGCATGCATAATGGTTTCCATGTGGGGCAAAATTTTGATTGTTTTTACGGTTTAGTGGGGGGGGGTTAGGGTTATCAGGGTTTTGGGTTTAAGGGTGGACGTAGCACACACCCCGGACATTGGTGGAGCGTTGGTCTACAATGGATTCCCTCCGGTAGCATCGATCTGGTTCGTTGAATGGCTCGGCCGACAAACTTCGTGCCACATAGAGCATGCATCCGTCCACTGGACCGGAGCAATGTTGGGTTGGTTTCATACAGGTGAGGAACCCAGCTAGTGCTTTCGGGGTGTTGACATGCTAGGCCGGAAATGCGTGTGTCAGAGATCGTACTTGCGTGTATAATCCCAAACTTTTTTCATGGCATCCCATGACCCCATAGAGAATGCATGCATGATGGTTTCCATGTGGGGCAAAATTTTGAATGTTTTTACGGTTTAGTGGGGGGGGCTTAGGGTTATCAGGGTTTAGGGTTTAAGGGTTTTAGGGTTGATGGAGCTATGTTTGTTTTACGGTGGATGTAGCACACACACCGGACATTGATGGAGCGTTGGTCTACAATGGATTCCCTCCGGTAGCATCGATCCGGTCCGTTGACTGGCTCGGCCGACAAACTTCGTGCCACATAGAGCATGCATCCATCCACTGGACCGGATCGATGTTGGGTTTGTTTCATACAGGTGAGGAACCCAGCTAGTGCTTTTGGGGTGTTGACATGCTAGGCCGGAAATGCGCGTGTCAGAGATCGTACTTGCGTGTATAATCCCAAACTTTCTTCATGGCATCCCATGACCCCATAGAGAATGCATGCATAATGGTTTCCATGTGGGGCAAAATTTTGAATGTTTTTACGGTTTAGTGGGGGGGGTTAGGGTTATCACTGTTTAGGGTTTTAGGGTTGACGGAACTATGTTTGTCTTACAGTGGACCTATCACACACACCGGACATAGGTCGAGCATTGGTCTACAATGGAATCCCTCTGGTAGCATCGATCTGGCCCATCAACTGGCTCGGCCGACATACTTCATGACATAGAGCATGCATCCATCCACTGGTTGGGTTGGTTTACATGTACATGTACAGGGACCGAAAATGCGCGTGTCAGAGATCGTACTTGCGTGTACATGTACTAATGATCCCTAACTTTCTTCATGGCATCCCATGACCCCATAGAGAATTCATGCATAATGGTTTCCACGTGGGGAAAATTTTTGAATGTTTTTACGGTTTCGTTTGTGTGTGTGTGTGGGTGGGTGGGTGGGGGGGTGTTAGGGTTATCAGGCTTTAGGGTTCAGGGTTTTTTGGTTTTTTGGGTTTAGGGTTTAGGGTTGGTTTACAATGGATTCCATCCGGTACCATCGATCCGTTCCATCCACTAGTTGGGCCGACAACCTTCGTGCCACATTGTTCACATTGTCCAACTAACACTTTGTATAGATTTTTTGGATAAAAAAATGAACGAAATAATGCAACTAATCTGAACGTAACGTTTGGCATGTATCAAACCAAGTAGCCACTATTCCTAAAAAAACCAGTTAGCCACTAATTGCGCCAAACATATCTCGTAATTACCAACAAAAATGGGTTGACAATTATTTCTAGAAATTCTTGGAATGAATTTATTGCTCTTCCTTTTTTAGAGAAGAATAAGTTACAAATTTGCTAACATAACAAATTTGTTGTTCAAATAGAAACTACCTCATCGTGTTGTTCCCCAAGACATGGCAGAATATGGTGCCATAACCATTGTTTTTCATCCTAACTCTTGATGATGCTGCTGTACCTAGGAAATCAAGGGATTTATCTGTTTGTTTCCCATGTTCCACATGTGCCTTTGGAGTTGTTACATCACAACCTAGTAAAATAATTTTTGTTCTTTATAAATCCTTGATGTAATGTGCTACTTTACAAATCATCATTATCGTACTATTTGTGTTAGATCAACTATATTGATGTTCGTGGTACTATGTTATGTTCGGGCTACTATGTTATGTTCGAGCTATTTCCTCTTTGCTAAATTTTATTTTGGAAACAAGAAATCAATTTTCAATTTTATTTGTCCTTTCCAATAGATTACAAATGAGCACAAATGACATTGCTTATACAGAAGCTGACTGAAATAATTTGTTAACAACTTCTAATGAGTGATGATCAACAATTAAACAAATCCCACAACAATTATTGAAAAATAAAATCCCGCGGCCATCAGATTTGCGTGCTTATTCAGATCGATCAACTGCCTTAAGTTATTGTTCATCTTCTTCAATTGCACCTTGAGTTCCGCATCCGCCACCATGAGAGGAACATTGGTATAGCCCTTATTATCCACCGCTGATGGCAGATCTGCCTCTAGGGTTGCCCCGTGCCTCAAATCAATGGGCAAATCAATTAAGCCATCCGTTTGAAGCCTCTCAACGTATTCATCCAGCCACTCAAAATGCTTGCATGTTTTCAGCTTCTGAAATAGGGAAGGGAAACCCTAAATCCCAATTCCGAGGAAATAAATATAAATCTGGGGTCAGAATTCATAGCAAAAAGACACAACAGAACATAGATTTAACCTTCCCCGCTTCTGGTTTGCTCTCGCATTTCACAAATTCCCGCCCATGGTTTCCATTCTTCTCCGATATGGTTGTCAAACGCTTTAGTGGCGCGATGCGTGGGCAGTCGGGGCATCTGGTCATCGGCAGTGAACCATACCGCGGCCATGATGACAGAGAGGCCGAACTGGACATGGACATCTCTCGTCTCTCACCGTCCGCCGGCGATGGCAGGCTTCGTCGCCGGAGAATAATAACAATTTGGTGGGGTAAGGGAAAGGGAGGCAATGGTGGGCGGCAGCTTGGCACGGGCATGGCGATGGCTCGGGCTTCTGTGATATGTGGTTGGGCCTGCGGTCAGTGCACATGTTTTGGAAGCCCCGAAAAGATCACGCTCGTTAAAAAAAACTTGCATCGAAGCGCATTACTTCAAAATAACTAATTAACCCTGCAATCACGGATATATACCTTCCCATTATACTGCATATCTACCATATCCTAACCACCCCCACCTACCTTGTTTCTCCTCACATAGCCATCGCCGGGATCGCGCCATCGCTTCTCAAGCGACCACGCCGACGCCGGATTAAAAAGGTCTCCACCACGGCTCCTCCCATCTTCGATTGCAGTGCTGATTATTTTTTCCATTGATTTGACCAAGAAGTCATTTCCGAAGAGATTAGAAAATCCAGGTTTTGCCATAGTTGAGTAGTTCTGGTGTAATTCAAGTATAGGATGTCATGCAAGAGATTTTTGATTGATAGTTTGTAGTAGTTGATCGTACGAACTGGTTCTGAATATTTTTTCATGGTCGTATTGTTTCGAATTTGTTGGATGAGGTTGTGGATACAGTTTTCATACTATGGGTATATGTGTTGCTGTAGGGACCATGGTCTCGAAGGCGCATAACAACCGTGCGGAGTACGACAAGTCTTTGCATGATGCGCGCCGGGAGATCGACTTGAAGGTGCAAAAGGATCGCGATAAGGTAGATAAGTGTAACGCCCTCGATGCGGCTATATCTCCTACGTGTCGAGGCATGACTTAGAGGCATAACCGCATTGAAAGCAATGTCGCAAGTTAGGCAATCTTCACAACATCCCTTGTAATATAGATAATAAAAGGGGAGATAACATAGTTGGCTTACACTCGCCACGTCAATCAAAGTACATAATAGCATTACATCATTCAAACACTCATGGCCCGACTACGACGCCAAATAAAAGAACAACCCAACAAGCGACACGGTCCCGATCGCCCCAACTGGGCACCACTACTGATCATCAGGGAAAGAGACATAGTAACGGCGTGAGTCCTCGTCGAACTCCCACTTGAGCTCTAGCGCGTCATCTGGAACGGAGTCATCAGGCCCTGCATCTGGTTTAATAGTAATCTGTGAGCCACAGGGACTCAACAATCTCGCACCCTCGCGATCAAGACTATTTAAGCTTAATAGGTAAGGCAAAGGAAAATATGTGGAGCTGCAGCAAGCGACTAGCATATATGGTGGCTAACTTATTCACAAAAGAGAGCGAGGAGAGAAGGCAAAGCGCGAACGAATAACTAGAGAGTGACCTGCGGCAAGCATTACTCCAACACCGTGTCCACTTCCTGGACTCCGCCGAGAAGAGGCCATCACGGTAACTCACACAGTTGATTCATTTTAATTAAGTTAAGGTTCAAGCTATCTACAATCGGACATTAACAAATTCCCATCTGCCCATAACCGCGGGGATGGCTTTCGAAAGTTCAAATCCCTGCAGGGGAGTCCCAACTTAGCCCATGACAAGCTCTCACGGTCAACGAAGGAATAGACCTCCCCCCGAGACGTTCCGATCAGACTCGGTATCCCGGTTCTACAAGACACTTCGACAAGTCAAAACAAATCCAGCAACACCGCCCGAATGTGCCGACAAATCCCGATAGGAGCTGCACATATCTCATTCTCAGGGCACACTCAGATAAGCTCTCCATACAACTAAAACCAAACCTCGAGTTTCCCCGAGGGGGTGCTGCACAGGACTCTAGTTCGGACCAACACTCAGAGGAGCACTGGCCCAGGAGGGGGGGGGTTTAAATAAGACGACCCTCGGGCTCCGGAAACCCAAGGGAAAAAGAGGCTAGGTGGCAAATGGTAAAACCAAGGTTGGGCATTGCTGGAAAAGCTTTAATCAAGGCGAACTATCAAGGGGTTCCCATTATAACCCAACCGCGTAAGGAACGCAAAATCCGGGAACATAACACCGATATGACGGAAACTAGGGCGGCAAGAGTGGAACAAAACACTAGGCGAGAGGCTGAGCCTTCCACCCTTTACCAAGTATATAGATGCATTAAGATAACATGGCAATATAATGATATCCCAACAAGTAAGTAATGTTCCAACAAGGAACGGTCTCCAATCTTCACCTGCAACTAGCAACGCTATAAGAGGGGCTGAGCAAAGCGGTAACATAGCCAATCAACGGTTTGCTAGGACATGGTGGGTTAGAGGTTTGACATGGCAATTTGGGAGGCATGATAAGCAAGTGGTAGGCATCGTATCATAGGCATAGCAAAAGAGCGAGCATCTAGCAAAGCAAAGATAGTAGTGATTTCGAGGGTATGATCATCTTGCCTGCAAAGTTGTCAGAGTTGACTGGATCCTCGAAAGCAAACTCAACGGGCTCCTCGTTAGCGAACTCGTCTCCTGGCTCTACCCAAACAAGACAAACAAGCAACAAGTACACAATCAACCACGTGCAAGGCTCAAACAATATGATGCAAAGATGGTATGCTATGCGGGATGCAATATGTGATGCATATGCAAGATTTGACAAGGAATGCATGAACCTGGCCTCAACTTGGAAAACCAAGTGTGCCACTAGAAAGGTGAGATGAAATCGCTTGAAAACGATATAAAGATCACCGGAATCGGAGTTACGGTTTGGAAATGGCAAGCGATTCAAATATGGCACCGGTCTGCGATTTACAACAAGTAACCAACTAAATGCAACAATATGAACATGCTACAGCACCCAAACATGGCAACAAAATACATGGCAGGGATACATTCATGATGCTTAAGAAAAGATAAACACTGAGCTATGGCCAATTCATCCATTAACAGGTTCAAACAAGCATGGCAAAAATGCATTTGGCAAACAGATTTCAGACTTAGTGAAATTAACACTTGTCTGGAATTTCAGATCAGATAGCACACTTTGGAGCAACAAAACTACATGCTACAGGACCTGAACATGGCAAAGTAAAGCATGGCATGGAGCTACTCAAAGAGCTTAACAAAAGTCCCTTAGTGACCTTGAGCCAAAAGGGATCAGAAAATACATTTGCAAGCATGTGAACATGGCAAAAACATAATCAGTTCTCAGACTTAGTGAAAACTGGAGCATGCTGAAACAGATATCAAGTAGGCATGTTTACGAGGTCGATGCACTCACTACGGAGCAAGTCATAACTATCTAAGCATACAACCATCAAGAATACACAAAATACAAGATAGACATGGCAAGAACAATAACATAGCATGCACGGATCGACTACAACATCCTCGGCAAAATCGCTAACAAGTAGACAATCTGCCCAGATTCACGAAATAGCAAAAGCAGAGCTCGATTCACTCAAGCTAGGGTGCTCCATAATTGCAAAAAAAAGACATGGATGGATAGAGCACTACAATATTAACAAATCATCCTTACTGATCATCCTCAAAAGAGGCACGGATCACTAGGAAACAACATGAACATATGGCATAATGAGATAAACAGATCAAGGACTTAGTGGAAATGCTAAGTCCCTGAAATCAGCATTAACGAATACACCACTTTGCAAGCTTGTGCTAGTCACCACACACATCACAAAAATACATGGGTTGCACCTCTGGAAAGATGGCAAAACATATAACAAAACACATGTAGAGCTCATGGGCATATCATGCACACAATAATCATGGCAAAAATGACAAATATCTAATTGGAGTAGCAGATCTGACAATTATCTCAAATAGCATTCTTCTAACAGCATTTCGGGCATCAAGATGAACTCAAATGAAAATGATGCAATGAGATGAAATGATGTACTCTCTGAGGCGAACATTTTGATATGCTATATGCCCAAAACGGAGCTACGGATGCAAAGTTACGATGCGATGAACATAGCAAAATATTAGGGTTTCGGGGATAAAAAGTGAACCGGGCCAAGTCTCAGATCCAGATCCGGCGGCATGCGGATCGAGGTTGGCCGGAGCTTCGCCGGAGTTCCTGTACGCCGGTGGACGAGGTGGCCGGAGCTAGAGAAGGCGGCGGCGGGGCGACGCGCGGGGCGGCGCGGCGGATCCGGGCCGCGGGGGCCTCGCCTGGGCCTCCCGGGCCGGCGTGGTGAGAGAAGGTGGCGGCGAGTGGCGGCTTGCCATGTGGCGGCGGCGGGGACGAAGTGAACCTAGGGTTTCGGGGAAGGGGAAACGGGAATTTCGGAGGGGGTGTATTTATAGGCATAGAGGGAGCTAGGAGTGTCCAAATGAGGTGCGGTTTTCGGCCACGCGATCGTGATCGAACGCTCTAGATGATGGAGAAGGTTTTGGTGGGTTTTGGGCCAAAATGGAGGAGTGTTGGGCTGCAACACACACGAGGCCTTTTTGGTCCCTCGGTTAACCGTTGGAGCATCAAACGAAGTCCAAATGGTACGGAACTTGACAGGCGGTCTACCGGTAGTAAACCAAGGCCGCTTGGCAAGTCTCGGTCCAATCCGGAAATGTTTAATCCCCACACACGAAAGAAAGGTAGAAATGACCACCGAAGGAGAACGAAGCGCCGGAATGCAAAACGGACAACGGGGAAAATGCTCGGATGCATGAGACGAACACGTATGCAAATGCAATGCACATGATGACATGATATGAGATGCATGACAACGATAAAAACACACAGAGACAAAGACCCGAACCCGAGAAAATAAAATAACTTAACGCCGGAAACAGCAAGAGTTGGATTACATATTGGGAAAATCATATCCGGGGTGTTACAATAAGAAACTGAAAAAAGAACGTTCATATGTGGACAAGATGATAAAGGAGGAGCGTGAGGAGTTTTCCCGTAAGATGGCGATGATGCCTCTTGAGATTGAAGAAAAGTATAAGCGGGACTGTGAGTACATGGAAAAAAAGTTTGTCCTTGGCTACAAGGAAATGCATCAAACGTTGCAGAAGGACTGGAAGCTTTTGGACAGTATTATACAGACAGAGCGAGTCAGGATGGATGCATATGTGTTGCAGGCACGTGCGGATATGGACAGTAATCTGCTACAGGAGCGGTCGGACATGGATTATAAGGCCATGCTAGAGAAGGTCCGCTTGGAAGGACATATGTTAGAAGACCGTGCGATCTCACGGCCACCCCGACAACATGTCTTCAATTATTCTCCCCCTGTAAGTATCTCGCACCGATTCTATATATTAAGGACCTACGTATTCTATGATACAAACATCTTCAATTTGTGGCAACCTTATGTCAGCGATTGTATGTAGGCTAAGCATCATGAGACGGCACAGTCGCCATTCACTCGAGACATTGCGATAGAGTCACCCGTTCAATGCCACATCAGTCCACCCCAACAACATATTGTCAATTCTCCCGTTGTAAGTACCTCGCAACGATGCATACCCAAGATATGGTATGACCTTTCAAAACTTGTGTGTAAACCCACTGTCGACGTTTCATACGCAGAATAAGAAACCTGTGATGGCAGAGTCCCCAGTCACACCACATGAAGGATACATTCCACATAACAAGGTGAGAAGGTTTGAGATGGCACAATCCCCAGTCACTCCACATGAAGGATACATTCCAAAAAAGCAGGTAACAACGCCGCAATGTTGCTATGCACATAAAAAATTATGTTTGCCCCTTTACTCATTGAATGTATTAACTCTGATGTGAGATACTAGGTGCTGGTCATGGAATTTTTTGTTAGTAGGGATGATGAGATGTCACATGTCCCGAGAGCATACTTTGATGAACACCCGGCAGAAGTCAGAATTTTTGAACCCGCCAAAGTGACCTACGATCTCATTATGAGTGAAATGAGAAATACTTTTGGTTGCAAGCTGGGAGCAGAACTGTACTACTTCTTACCCGGGTCTGCGTGGAAGCTGCCAGAAGGAATGTTCTTGATTGCAGGACCAGATGATGTACAAAAAATGCTTTCTGATCTGAATGGCAGCAAGACATGTCACCTGTACATTGTGTACAATAGAACTACGGGTTGTTTTCCCGAGGATTACATTGATTCAGAAGTTCAAATTTTACATGTTACATGCATCTAGTTTATGGCTACGTCTTTTTTGAGTTCTTCCTAATACAATTCCTATGGTTTTCTACAGGAAGTGAGAATCCAAGAAATGGAGGGTCTTGCTAGAGAGTTGGCAGAGAAAGACCAAGAACAACTTAAGTTGTATGGTTACATTGATGTTAAAGAGAAAATGATTGAAGCACATGGGTCGTCACCAAGCCCGACGCAATCTCCAATGACGCAACGCAAGAGGTCACTGGATTTTGGCAGTGCAGAAGACAATATGGAGTAGGCTCAATTGTTTTTCAACCAGTTTAAGCTTCAAACCAGGATTATTTTGTTGCAAACAAACATTTTTTTTTCTGTTTCACACTATGTTTGCAATTATGGTACAATTTATTCATGAGACAGTTCTTTGAACAACAATGCATGTGTTTTATGATCAATCATACAGTTGTTTCTGAGTTGTTTGTGAGATGGCATTGCATCTAAAGAAGTTTCCATCTATAAAACTTGGCACGCAGTCGCATCGGAATCGCGTATCACGTGAGAGGCGTGCGTCGCACGGGAGCGCGTCGCACGGGAGCTTGTTTTCGGGTAGAAATCTTAACATAGTTCGGATAGATAAAGTTCATGTCCGCCACCCGCGCATGCAAACCCATGTCTCCGCCATTCCCATGCATGCATGCCTCAGGCGCAGACAACGAGATGGCCTAACGGTCCATCCAGCGACCCAGCGGGTGAGGCTGGCGTGGGACGGCCCATCCGAATTAGGCCCAAGCGAGCGTCGCGCAGGGCACATCCCAGGGGTGCAGGGAGTTTAGTCCCACCTCGCCGAGCGAGCGGAGCTAGCACCGGTTTATATAGCGGGCTGAGCTTTCCCTCTCAAGTTCCTTTCTAAAGCGGGCACCACATTGCCTAACCGTCTCTGTCCCTGCCCTATGGGGCCTATTGCTACCTGTTATCACAATTTGACGGGCCTCTGCATCCTGTCCCAATAAATGATTAGGTTACTACTCATATGCAGGCCGTTGAATTGTGAACTTTAAGCGGCAAGTAGGCGACTTTTTTTGTCATATTTCATTTTTTGCATTTTTCACCATTATTTCCATTGCAGCCAGTCCATCATGCTACATTTTGCACTACTAGGAAAAAGGCTATAGATCGAATGGACACTAATGGCGCACCTGTCATGTGGTGCGCCACTACTATATAGCAGTAGCATCACATCACAACCATAAGTGTTCTGCACCAGCATCATAACAATCACATAACTACATAACAAAAGCAAACTTGTTCATCATTACAAAAGCAAACTTGTTCAACATAACAAAAGAAAACTTGTTTATCATTACAAAAGCAAAGTTGTTCAACATAACAAAAGAAAACTTGTTCAACCACATAACTACAAACTGAGACACATAATACAACAAACAACTCAATATCCCTAGTAGTAGAGGTCATCCCAATGATCCTCCGCCTCTTGCCATTGCTCCAAACCTTCTTTGATGGTTTCAATTTTCTTCCATGCCTCGTAGGTGACGTACGCATCTTTCGCTGCGTACTCGATGAGGTTGTTTGGCGGTGGGCTGTCCCCCCATCGTTTGTGGTCCAATTTCTTGTTGATCTTCCCCTTCATTTCCTTGTAGGATGGGTGGATGAGGCTGGCTGCAAACTCAGCCAAAGACTGCCACTTCTTTCCATTGATTGGAACTCTCCATTTGCGCTGCATGTCGATGTACTTGTCGGGGTTGATCTCCAAACCAGACAACTTCAGCTTCTCCTTGTCACCTCCAATGGAGAAGCCAACAAAGGTGTACAGCTTCTTCTCCTGCAGGAGCGGGCGGAGTTCCTTGGGCCTGCATCAAATTAATCTGGTGCATCAAATTCATCTACTTCAAAAACTTCATAAACTACTAATTAGACAAAAACTTTAGAACTAGTATTGCATCTACTTCAGAATTTTAGAACTAGTATTGCATCTACTTCAGAACTTCAGAACTTCAGAACTATTGCATCTACTTCAGAAACTTTAGAAACTTCAGAAACTACTAATTAGACAGAAACTTCAGAGCTTCAGAACTAGTATTGCATCTACTTCAGAACTTCAGAACTATTGCATATACTTCAGAAACTTCAGAAACTACTAATTAGACAGAAACTTCAGAACTAGTATTGCATCTACTTCAGAACTTCAGAACTATTGCATCTACTTCAGAAACTTCAGAAACTTCAGAAACTACTAATTAGACAGAAACTTCAGAACTTCAGAACTAGTATTGCATCTACTTCAGAACTTCAGAACTATTGCATCTACTTCAGAAACTTCAGAAACTTCAGAAACTACTAATTGGACAGAAACTTTAGAACTTCAGAAACTTCAGAACTAGTATTGCATCTACTTCAGAACTTCAGAACTATTGCATCTACTTCAGAAACTTCAGAAACTACTAATTAGATAGAAACTTCAGAACTTCAGAAACTTCAGAACTGGATGTTTTTACCATTTGGTTGTCGCGGTGATGTGGTATACCAGGGCGAGATCCTCCACGCATAACTGCAGAACTGCAGCCATTTGCGGAGGTTCATCTTCCCTGGTATACTCGACATCAACGCCGATCGACCGAGAAATCATGCCGCCGAGCCTCCTCCTCATGTCGTGGATCCTCTTGTCGGCTTCGTCTGGATTGCTGGTGCATACGACATCCAGCTTCTCCTTTGGGTGGATATCAACCATGAGCGGCATGGTGTAGTCCTGCTTCTGCCCGGGGACCGGAACGTCATCGTCGACCACCAGCGGCTCCTTGCCAGACGCCTCACCACGGTGATTCTTGCCAGACGGAGGGGAGTTGCTCCACGATGCCTCCGACATTCTCTTGGCAGACGGAGGGGAGTTGCTCCACGATTCCTCCGCCATTGCCCTCCTGGCCAGTGATGGTGGAGGCAGAGGGGAGTTGCTTGATGGTGGAGGCAGAGGGAGGCAGAGGGAGGAAGATGGAGCGGCAATGGAATGAGGAGGGAGGCAGAGGGAGGAAGATGGAGCGGCAATGGAATAGGAGGGGAGTTACCTACGTCGTGGTCCCGAGGAGTTGCCAGTGGAGGGGAGACGTGGGGAGTGGCCTCGAAAACTCAAACGTCCCGCCCTTTGGCCCTCAAAAACTCTAGAGGGGAGACGTGGACCCTTTGGTTTCTCCTGTTTCTGAAACAAAACAAAAAAATAACAGCCATATTTTGCTCTAAAATTAATGATCACTGCAACCATATTAGGAGATCAAAAATGGCACCAAAACAGTCACTGTAGCCATCCAAAATGGCACCAAAACAGCACCAAAACAACATCAGCCAAAGCAACATCCAGTGGCACACCAGTACTGCGCCATTAGAAGGCAAAATCGGTGCGCCACTAGCATGCCTTTTCCTAGTAGTGTTGGCAAGAACAAGCTAGAGTTGTACACACCATGATTTAATGCTGCATTTTCCAAGTTTTTGAATTTTTTGGAATTTATAATGCCCTCTAGACTGACTGCTGAAAACATCGGTCTATGCCTCAAGGGGGCATTGTAAAATTAATTTTTTCAAAATTTTCTTTCATAGACATGTTTGGCACATGTGGGTCACCATGTACAATAAAATTTGGGTGATTTGGAGGTGGTGGAAAAATTCACCTTTTTCAAAAACTGGCTTAAGTTAGACAAAATGGTCCCTCCGGAATGACGGCATTTTTTCGACCACCTCCAAATCACCTCAATTTTGGCACACATGATCTCTTCCACAAACAAAACTAGGTTTCCAAGTTTTTGTATTTTTTTGAATTTATAATGCCCTCTAGACTGACTACTAAAAACATCGGTCTATGCCTCAAGGGGGCATTGTAAAATAATTTTTTTCAGAATTTTCTTTCATAGACATGTTTGGCACATGTGGGTCACCATGTACAATATAATTTGGGACCTGCATGCAAGAGTTGGGGACCTGCATGTGAATAGTGATTCATCAAGGCCTTGACAGCTACTGGCACAGCGGCTGCCGCCCGATTTGCATGCAGCGAAGATGAACTTGCGTGGAGGTTTCTCAAAGATTTCCAAGCACACCCCAGTGGGCCCCGCTTATTTAAAAAATACGTCAGTCATTATTGCTCTGTAAATGAAGAATATGCATGACAACCATAGTAAGGGTGAAGAATCATATTCATCCTACAATGAGGACCAACGCTTGCTAAAATCACCTCGATGAAGGTATTTAAGCAGGTAAAGGAGCTGGTCGAGGGGCGAGGTGGGACTATTTTTAGTTAGAGGAGAACAATGCGCGAGATCGTACGCAACATGGGCCGTCCGGAGCTGCAACCTCGGATGGGCCGGTGTTTGGGTCGACGTAGGAAAACGGCCTGCCATGCATGCATGGCATTGGTAGTCTCGCCTAAACGATGGACACGCACCGAGCCAGCCATGCAGACCGTGGGATCGCGCGGGAGATCCGTTTGGCGGCCGTGTGTGCCTGCAGAAATACATCACAAAAATTATTCTACTCGACAATAACAAGTGCTCCATGCTAGCCCTTATTCCTGTTCGAAATACATCATCATTCTTAAAGTTGGACATCAAATGATACACACAGAAAATGGAAACGAAAGATGTTGAACTAATACAGTAACATGGCAGTACAACCGCACTTCACTAAATTATTGTCACGATGAAATAGAATGTAAAGACCACGTCACACAAAGCTGAATGGCACACGACGTTCTCTGGCTCATCGTCGGTTCATGCTGTATGTAGATATCACAGTTCAGCCTCGAGATCCTACATAGAAGAATACAATAAATCACATGGACATCAATTATGAGTAAAACACATGCAAAAAATAAATATGAACATATTTCGTACCTCTAGCAATTTAGCGCATTTACGTCGATTGTGACCTGGTTTCTTGCAATAGCCACAAATATTCTGTGATCTTGACTTCTTTGTCTTTGCCTGCAGCCTTTTCTTCGGTGCACCTCGTCCTGGCACATGCACGGGATCCAGAACCTTATCAACTTTCTCCGAGTCACTACAAGAAACATGTTAATACGTGACGGATTTCTGATGACGTTCTTCGAAATCGTCATGGATGATGACGGTTTTCTCTTGTCCGTCACAGAAAGCGTCATCGATCTGCAGGATGTGACTCCTTTCGGAAAAGGTAGCCCCTTTATGATGGACATTGATGGGCCGTCACGGAAACTGTCACATATCAACTTGCAGGTCTAGTTTTTTTCTTTCTTTATGTGTGTAAGTGCATCTAGTGCCACCCCTAGTTGGTTTTGGAGTATTGACGACAAACCTAGTTGAGGGACTAATGTGTTTGTGAGAATTGCAGGAAAACACAGGTAGAAGTCCCTCATTGAGTCGGTTTTACTACCAGAGATGACCCCTAAAAACGTACGAAGACATTGAAGACAATGGTGGTTTATGAAGATATTCATATTGAAGACAATGACATGAGAAGACTCCCTATGAAGCTTTTGAAACTCGAAGACCTAGATCCTTCGTAGTTTTATTTCATTCATGTTGCGTCATAGGAACCACCGTACTGTTAAGAGGGGTCGAAGAGAACCAGTCAGAATGACTGAAGTGATGCCTAATTCAAATCCTATGTCTTCGAGCGAAGCCTATGAGAGAAAATCTTGTCCAGAGTCAGACAAGTCAGCTTTACTTGTAGCCCAAGTAAAGTTGGCGTGTGAGTTCGAAATCCGACCGTTGGTACACGTGTCAATTCCTTAGTGACCCAGGGTCATTTCGGACAGATTAGGTCGGGTTGCCAAGTGGCTATAAATAGTCCACCCCCCCCCCCCACAACCTTAAACGGTTGGCTGCTCAAATTTCAGTGCACGGCTTTTGTCGTTTGAGAGCAACCCACCTCGAAGCCTTTGAAAGAAAAATTCCCAGTGAGGAGAAAAGCCCTAACCACCCAGAGCCAGAGTAAATTGGGCATCACTTAAGTCTTCGTGTCTGTGTGATTTGAAGACTTATTACACTTGAGGACTGTGCATCCTCTAGACAGTTAGGCGTCGCGTTCTGAGCATCCAAGAGAAATTGTGGATTGCCAGTGAACGAAGTCTGTGAAGGTTTGGGAGTCTACCTTGAAGACTTACCTGAGTGATTGGGCGAGGTCTGTGTGACCTTAGCTCAAGGAGAAAACGGTGAGGACTGGGTGTCTTGGACTAAGTGTCCTTGATTGGGTGTCCGGGACTGTGTGTCCTTCGGTTTAAATACCTAGCCGCTCCAACCAGACGTACAGTTGTCACAGCAACTGGAACTGGTCCAACAAATCATTGTCTTCAACGTGTCACTGGTTTCATCTTCACTTCCCTTCATTTACAGTTAATCATTGTGAAGCCATTGCATGCTTGCTTTATCTTTTGTCTTCACAACATGAATGTATGATCTGTTCGGCTTCATAACTTCTTCCTACCTGATCCTTATTACACTGAAGCTGTTTGTCATTGCGCTTTCACTCTATTGAATACATGACCATGGCTGCCCTAGTGTAATCTAACTTCCGCTGCATAGTAATTGGCATAATTTTCACTGTTTGTCTTCATAACTCTCACGTTTTGAAGACTTTCATAAAAATCGCCTATTCACCCCCCCTCTAGTCGATATAATGCACTTTCAATTGGTATCAGAGCATGGTGCTCCCTTGTTCTGTGTGATTCGGTTTAACCACCTGGAGTTTTAGCTATGTCGACTGCAGGGATAATCAAAGTCTCCGCTGCTTGTCCCGTCTTCGATGGAACTGAATATCCCTACTGGAAGAATAAGATGCGCATGCATCTTGAAGCCATTCACGTCGACCTATGGTATGTCGTCGAAAACGGCGTTCCCAAGGCTGGAGAAGGTGTCACTGCTGCTGATGTCAAGAAGTTCGTTCAACTGGACTCTACTACCAAGAATATCATCTGTGGTCATCTGACCAAAGGACAGTATGGCCGTGTGAGTGCCTTGAAGACATCCAAACTGGTCTGGGATTGGCTCTCCAAAGTTAATGAAGGCATATCAACCCAGAGAGATCAAAGAATCAGTGTCCTTCGCAATCTCTTCAACCGCTTCAAACGAAATGACAATGAGAATGTCCAGCACACCTTTGATCGGCTCACTGACATCACAAATGAGCTTCAAGCCCTCGGCGCTACTGAGATCACCAAACATGAAATCGTCAAGACGCTGCTGAGATCACTTGATAGTTCGTTTGACATTCTGGCCCTGATGATTCAAGAACGTCCTGATTTCAAGACACTCGATCCGTCTGACATACTTGAGAGGCTCAACACACATGAGTTTCAGCTTTCTGAGAAAAGAGATATCTACGACCCAAACTATGGGTGAACTCGTGCCTTGAAGGCAAAAGCTGTCTCCTCATCTGAAGAAGAATCTGACTGCAGTTCTGATGATCCTGAAGACATTGGAAGAGAACTTGCAATGCTAGTGAAGAAGTTTCAAAAATTCACTAAGAAGAAAGGCTTCAGAAAATCTTCACGATCAAGCTCAAGGAATGATGAAGCTTCTGCTCATGACTACAAGAAAAAAACATGTCACAAGTGCAAGAAACCTGGGCACTTCATCTCTGAGTGTCCACAGTGGGACAATGAGAACAGAAGGAAGAAGAAGAGCAAGGAATATGACTCTGACGACAAGAAGAAGAAGAAATACTCAAAGTCTTCTTCCAAAACTTCATCAAGGTCTTCATCACACAAGAAGAGCTCATCTGGCAAGGCACGTGCGTTTGTTGGAAAGGAGATGGATTCAGAGGAGGAGTCCGCATCTGAGGAGGCAGAGGTGGAGTCTGAGGAGGAGTCTGATTCTGGCATTGCGAGTCTGGCTACAGCATACGTCGCCAAGTCCATCTTCAATATTGAAGACAATGACTGCATCACCGACACCGACGCAAATGACAAGAACGACTCCACTCCTACCTACTGCTTCATGGCACGCGGTGCCAAGGTAAACACACGCACAACTCGCTATGAAACATCCAGTGACGATGACTCTGAATGTGATTCAAAACCTAGCTACAAAACACTTGCTAAAATTGCAACTGAACAACAGAAAGTAATGGAACATATTCAAAAATTGTTAGACAGAAGCGATGATCTGTTGGGTGCTGAAATGACTCGATCTGAATCCTTAATTGAAGACATAAAAAAACTTCACGTTAAGTATCAGGAACTTGAAGATCGTCATGATACTCTCTCAACAACTCATGAAAAGCTTTCCTATGATTATCTTCAAAGGAAGCAAGAACTTGAGAAATTGAGGGTGGCTCATGAAGATCTTCAAAAGGAAAACGAGTCACTTCGCGCTGAACAAATCAGTCCCGCTTAGGAAGGATTTGAACCACCATGTCTTAAATGCATTGAGCGTGATAATGCTGCTTCTATTGCTGAATGTTCCACTGCTACTACTGTTTCAATATCTTCAACTGTTGATGTGGTAACTAACCCCTCTGCTGAGGATACCACTGCTATTGCTGATGAGAATGCTAGGTTGAAGACATTGCTTGAAACAGGGATGTACAAAAGTCTGAAAGGGCATCAGACATTATGTGATGTCCTTAAGAAGCAGATTCTGAACCGAAACCCTAGGAATGAGGGTGTTGGGTTCGTGAGGAAAATTAATGCAGATGGGTCTTACTGGAAACCTGAGCAGTACCCCAAAACCATATGGGTTGCTGCAAAGGAATTCTCAGCAGATCCATCCAATCTGTCTGGCTTCACTTGTGCTAACCCAATTATCATTGATGAATCCTTTGATGCAAACTATAAACTGTTTAAGAATCAGAATGATGAAGTGTTTGCCAGGTACATTGGTACTAACTGCAGGAATGGACCGCCTATGAAGAAGATCTGGGTTCCGAAAACATGTCTGGAAAATCTTCCTGTGAATGTCTTCGTGACACCTCACTTGAAGAAGACAAACCTCAGACCAAAGGCTTCATATGGTTCAAATGCTTCATACAAAGAGAGGACTCACCTGAGTCGCACTAACGCAAATGTTTTGTAGGGGAACCATACTCAGGCATATGAATATGAGAGTGGTTCATCGAACCGTCATGTTCATATGACCAAAAATTATTCTGCTTATTCCTATGAGTATTATTGTCCACCTGCTAGACTGTTTGCTAAGGTTTCAAAGCCAAAATTCTCAGATGCTGCACTTAGACTTATAGCTTCTAAGCCACCCTTGAAGATGTGGGTGGTTAAGAAAGCTTAACTCTCCTTTGCAGGGAAAGGTCTCCAGCACAAAAACAAAATCTTCTGATGCTATTGCTGGGGACCATAAAAATCTTGTGGGGCGCAAGATAAAATGCCCAAATGGCATCATTATGTACTTCGTTCCTGAATCGCATGCTACTCTCCCCATTAGTCCTAATCTGGATCTAAGTTTTCATAACCCACTGGTTCGTCAAATGTTTATGCTTCACAACACTCTTCGTGAAGCCTATCCCCCTAACTGCACTGTAGGGTACGATACCAGCGACTTCAAAGTCTTCAGAATGGATTATTGACAGTGGGTGTACAAATCACATGACTGGCAGAAGAAGCCTTCTTATGGACTCAACTTTACGTCCATCCGACAAGAGCCACATTGCATTCGCTGACACTGGTAAAAGTAAGGTATTGGGTCTAGGTAGAGTTGCAATCTCAAAGGATCAACACATGGATAAAGTCATGCTTGTTGAATCCCTTGGCTTCAACTTAATGTCTGTCTCAATGCTTTGCGATTTGAATATGATTGTAATGTTTGGCAAATATCGCTGCCTGGTGCTAATGGAATCTGACAAATCTCTAGTGTTTGAAGGGTATAGGAAAGGTGATTTGTATGTGGTAGATTTCTCAGCAGGACCACAACTTGCAGTATGTCTTCTTGCAAAAGCTTCAGAATGCTGGCTTTGGCATCGAAGGCTTGGGCATGCTGGCATGAGGAACCTTCACACCCTTGCGAAGAAAAAGCACGTCATAGGCATCGAAGGCGTCAAGTTCAAGAAAGATCACTTATGCGGTGCCTGTGAAGCAGGGAAGATGACAAGGGCAAAACATCCTTCGAAGACAATCATGACCACTACTCAACCCTTCGAATTGCTTCACATGGATCTTTTCGGTCCCACTCACTACTCAACTTTTACTACTTCTGCATGCCTCTATGGCTTCGTAATTGTTGATGATTATTCTAGATATATTTGGGTGCACATAATCCTTTACAAGACTGAAGTGCAGGATGTCTTTAGACGCTTCGCAAATCGAGCTATGAACAATTTTGGCGCCAAGATAAAGCACATCAGAAGTGACAATGGCACTGAATTCAAGAACACTGGCCTTGATACATATCTGGATACCTTGGGCATCACACATGAATTCTCAGCTCCATACACGCCACAGCAGAATGGCGTCGTCGAATGCAAGAACAGAACACTCGTTGAGATGGCCAGAACAATGCTAGATGAAGTTCCAGCAAATGAATCAATCAAGCTTATGGGAACTGGAGAAATTGTACCTCTGAAGCTCAACCTGAAGAAGAACTTATCATCTCAGCCCCTGATCCACATGAAGACAATGCTCAGACTGAAGATATACCTTCAAATGACCACATAGATTAGCAAGAGCAAAGTCTTCGCACCACACACCCTCGTGTTGCAAATGAAGTACAAATTGACAAAATGCTGGACAGCATCAATGCACCTGGTCCACTCACTCGTTCAAGGGCAACTCAGCTAACATACTTCTGTGGGCATTTCGCATTCGTCTCAATATCAGAACCCAAGAAAGTTGAAGAAGCCTTCATGGAACCTGAATGGATTCAAGCTATGCAAGAAGAGCTTCAACAGTTTGAGCTGAATAATGTATGGGAACTGGTTAAGCGCCCTGATCCACGGAAGCACAACATAATAGGCACCAAATGGATATACCGCAACAAGCAAGATGAGCATGGTCAAGTTGTCAGAAACAAAGCTCGTCTAGTTGCTCAAGGATATACTCAAGTGGAGGGCATTGACTTCGATGAAACATTTGCTCCTGTGGCTAGGCTTGAAGCCATACGCATACTACTGGCCTATGCAAATCATCATAACATACTTCTCTATCAGATGGATGTGAAATGTGCCTTTCTCAATGGCAAGATTGAAGAAGAAGTGTATGTTGCACAACCACCTGGCTTTGAAAATCCAAAACATCCTGATATGGTATACAAGCTCAACAAGGCACTGTATGGCCTCAAACAAGCCCCTAGGGCCTGGTATGATACACTCAAGTACTTTCTGAAAAGCAAAGGCTTCATACCTGGTTCCCTGGACCCCACTCTTTTCACGAAGACATATGATGGTGAACTGTTTGTGTGCCAAATATATGTGGATGACATTATCTTCGGCTGCACCAATCAGAAGTATAGTGAAGAGTTTGGATACATGATGCAAGAGCAATATCAGATGTCCATGATGGGGGAGCTGAAGTTCTTTCTCGGTCTTCAAATACGGCAACAACGCAACGGCATCTTCATATCTCAAGAGAAATATCTTAAAGAGTGCCTGAAGAAGTTCGGTATGCAAGACTGCAAAGGCTTCACAACACCAATGCCAGCCAAGCATAATCTGGGTCCCGACGACAATGGTAAAGAGTTCGATCAAAAGGTATACCGCTCCATGATTGGGTCTTTGCTTTATTTATGTGCATCTAGGCCAGATATCATGCTTAGTGTTTGCATGTGTGCTCGATTTCAAGCGACACCAAAGGAGTCGCATCACTTAGCTGTGAAGCGAATTCTTCGATATTTGGCTCACACCCCAACTCTAGGATTATGGTATCCAAAGGGCTCAGAGTTTGATCTGGTTGGATTTTCAGATGCTGATTATGCTGGTGACAAAGTTGATCGCAAATCTACATCAGGCACATGTCATTTTCTGGGACGATCACTTGTATGTTGGTCTTCAAAGAAGCAGAACTGTGTATCTCTCTCCACTGCTGAATCTGAATACATTGTTGCTGGATCTTGCTGCGCTCAGCTTCTGTGGATGAAGCAAACACTCAAGGATTATGGCATTCATCTGAAGCAAGTGCCACTTTACTGCGACAACGAAAGCGCCATCAAGATTGCCAACAACCCAGTTCAGCACTCGAAGACAAAGCACATTGAAATTCGTCATCACTTTCTCAGAGATCATGTTGTGAAGGAAGACATTGATATCATACACGTCAACACTGAAGAGCAATTGGCAGATATCTTCACAAAGCCCTTGGATGAGAAGAGATTTTGCAAGTTACGGTGTGAGCTAAATATCTTGGAATCCTCAAATGTCTTGTGATCAGGCACACATCCTAACACTTATGCATATTGATGACTTAGATGTGCAACACACGAAGTAGCGTATATCTTCAATCAATGAAGACATACATTCTAAGTGTGAATACATTAATGTGGAATTTGACTTCGGAGCGCCACGATAATTGTGCGCCGTGTCTGGGTCTAATACTTCCTATACGGTGGGTAACGCCACCACCAAACGTTCCATTTTGAAGTGTTTCTCTCATGGCGTCACCTCTCAATGTCTTCAAAATTGGATTGGCTTCATTCTCTGTATGTATTCATGATTATCTTCACTGCGTTGATTATATGGATATATATGTACTGATGTTCTGTCCTCTACAGCATTCACTTATAGCTATGTCTTCTTGGTTGAATCTTTTGAACTAAGTGAATGTGATCGGACCCTAACCTCTCTATGCTTTCTATCTCAAACTCTATCTCTCCAAGTCATATGCATTCTGTTGAAACTGTCGAATGTCTTCACTGTGTCCTTGTCAGCCGAAGACATTGAGACAACCATAAAAGTCAGTTTTAATGCTCATTCCTCCACATAAGATCCGGAGAAGCAGAAACGACCGCCTGATAATTTAGGCGTGCGTGGGACGTGGAACAAATCCCGATAATCGAACTGGCCACGCGTGCCTCAAATGCGAACCGCCAGGGGTACCTGCGTAATAGCGCAGTGCCGCCTCTATCCCTATAAATATACGATTCACTGCGGTCATTATCTCCTTCTTCCACCCTCGCACGAACCCTAGCGCCACCGCTAGCACTCGACGACGCCGGCGACGAAGCGTTTCACTGCCGCAACCTCTCCGACGCCGTTTTCACGCCGACAGCGGACATCACTTTCTCCGCCGTCGCCGTAGGTGTCTTCCGTCGCCAAGTTAGGGCACGGAGGATCGAACTGCTCGGCCTCAAATCTCACTTCGTCTAGCAGTTCCAAGTGTGGTAAATAAAACCTCTTTTTATAGCTTCTTTTGATCCTACAGTTCAATCACTTTCTGCCATAAGAAGTTTCTCTTCACACCAGTTAAATCTCTCGCTGCATCTCATAACATGCCTAGTATATTCACTTGTACTTCATAAAGTAGTTAGATTCCTCACTTGTACTGATCTATGGGTTCGTACAAATCTGGAACCAACTTCTTATCTATAAGTGAATGTCTTCGCATAATGAGGTCAATGTCTTCTACACCGATTTATCTTCAAAATCTTCTGAGAATGCATATGACCTCTTCCCCTTCCCTCGCACCTTAATGCTGTCATAGGTACATGTCCGTGGGAGAATCCTTCGGTTCTCATAGTCTGCATTCATTTGCAGAGTAATTGCAGCATCACATCAACTCGCCTGAAGCCAGTTCTTGCAGAAGGAAGCCCTTGAAGCCTTTGAACATCTTGAAGCCTTCCAAGTTATCCATGGCTTCAGAAACAGCAGCAAGGAAGGGAGGCAGACAGCGACGTGGTGAAACGTCCAAAGATCTGCCTGATGAATTGGCAGAGATGTACAAAACTGATTCTGAAGAAAGCTATGGTCAGTGCAAGACACGAATCCAATGGATTCGAAGATATTGGGCAAAGCAATGGTTCCACTACCGCTTCGTCACTCAGGAATATGCGGAGAAGTGCGCCATCAAGAGACCGTGGGGAGATGTATTATACAAAAATCTCGTACCCAAGTCCAAAGACGAAGCCATTGCTCAAGGATTCTATCCATGCATGGTGAGAGGACCACAGCCAGCTGAGGCACATCCGTCATCACTTCTCTGGTGCCGCGATGATAATCTCTTCAAGCGCAACTTTCAGTTTGCACAACAGTCAGCGAAGATAAACAAGAAGAAATTTGGGCTTGACTTCAACCCTGGTCCCTCCTCACCAAGAGCAAATGGCACACGCAACGCCAATCCCAATATCATCGGGCCGTATGCCAATCTTGCAGGCCTCATCACTCGCATCCTAGTCCAAGGGACTGCTGTGAATGACCCTCCAGCAGATACTGAGTCAGATGACGCCCCTGCTGCTCTGAAGCCAAAGCAGAAGAAGCCAAAAGCTCCAAAAGCTTCAAAGCCAGCCGCTTCTCCCAAGATCGCAAGAGTGAAGCCTTTAGCAACTGCACCTCCTGAAGCCAGTGTGCAGTCAGAAGGCTTATCACGAGTGTCCAAGCCCCAAAAAGCCAAGAAGCCTCAGCCACACACAGGCAAAGAGCTCACAGCTGTTGACATTCTGCGCTGCGAAGCCATTGATCTCTCAAGCGATGAAGATCTTGGAGATGATGCTCTTGAGCAGCTCATCAAGAGCAAGGAGGAGGCTGAAATCTTCAACAATCTGCCTCTGTTTGATGTCGCCATCATCCACAACTTCATCGATGAATGGTTTGACACACCAGACATAAGCTTCAATGATCTACAGCTACCCATAGGCCTCAGCGTTGCCTTTCAAGGTGCAATCGCTTCAGAACTTGCAATAGCCCAGCGATGTAGAACTGAAGCAGAAAATTGATCATGAAAAGGCTCAGTTCAAGAAGCACGTGGCCAAGCTCAGTGTGCAAGAAGTAAAAAACTTCAAGATCATGTTGCACGAGCTGAAAGAAAACTTCCTGAAGACGCGTGCCGAAGCTCAAGGCTCACGAGAACGCATGAAGACTTTGGCTGAACGTTGCGTGCAAGCCTACAATGAGGCAGAAAAGCGCAAAGCACTTGGGCGTCCCGGCATTGACCCCAGGATGGCCGCGAAGAAGAAAAAGAAGGCAGCTGTGCCCGAACCTGAAGCGCCAAGGTCAGAACCTGATGCTCCGATTGTCTTCCCCGCTGCAACGACTGGCTCGAAGCCAAAGAGTCAATCAACCGCCTCACAGCACAAGAAGACACGGACTGCAGAGGCTAAGGCTAAGAAGAGAAAACATTCTGAAGCCTCTCCTTCTGAACCCATTATCAAGAAGCGCAAGACCAAGAAATCTCGGGCTGCTCCCACAGAGCCCCTGATAGTTGAACCACTCTGCGTCCGCTATCCTGACGCAGATCGTCAGATGACAGTGCATGAGCCTGGTTACATAGAGGCTCCACACGCTGAAGACATTCCAGCAGCCAACCCTAATGCTGCTGAAGACATTGGTCCCCAAGACAATGTGCAAGGTGATGCAGCCCTTCCTCAGCTTGAGACAAGCGAACAGATCAGTATTGGTCGTCCATTGACGCCAATCACACAAGATGCGTCGTGGGCAGATCGCCCACAGGAGGAAGATGAGCCCCAACCCACTGCAACTCCACCGGCGCCTACCCTCCATAGGCTTCGCAGAGGGACAAGGGCTCAGGCTGTTGAAGACATTCCGGCTGCATCAGCCGAAGAGCAAGCAGAAATACCACAAGCTCCAACTTCCCCGCACCAACCAGAAGCAGTTCTCAAGGAGAACGTGCCTGAAGCTGAAAATGCTGAGGCTGCCACAAACAACGCCGAAGCAAATGTGGAGCCCTCCCCAACAACAGCTTCAGAAGACACCGAAGCTACTGCTCCTGAACATTCTGTGCCTGAGTCTGCTGCCGGACCACAATTCCACTATCACATTGCGCACAGGCCCCAGGTCCAGAAGCTGATCCCACGACTACCAAGGTTCCCAGGTCCTGCATCAGCTCCTGGTTCCTTCAACATCAACGGCTTCAGGGCAGATAACACGTTTTTCGACCGCTCCAAGAACCCTTATTCAAGGGAACGGATTGTATCAGATAGGTTCTGGAGCCATCAACAGCGCAGCTATTATTCATGCATCCTCTACAACCAAGGCCGCATCTTTCCTCACAAGCGCCTTGAGGTTGAAGCTGTTGAAGGTCTGCCTGGTCTAGAAGAAGCATTGGATTGCTTCAAGCAAGTGGGTTTGCTGCCATTTATCACTGACGAAGAGCACTGGAACGAAGAGCTTCTGCTCCAGTTCTATGCCACTTTGCATATCAAAGGCTATAACAGAGATCCGAAGACATGGATCCTGGAGTGGATGACAGGCAATATCCATTATGAAGCCAATGCTTTCGACCTAATTGAGCTTACCGGTCTTCCCACTCCTGGCGAATTCTTTGAAGAAGGGTGCCAACTCCATGCTGAAGCCATTGAGAGCATATTTCAGCGTCCTGAGCCAGATATGAGTCAAATGCTCTCAATGATGAAGCCATTTCCTCCAAATGCACCCTATCCAACTAGGTTCTTCGTTGAAGACTTAGAGTACCTGCCCAGAACAATATATCACATCATAAGGCGGACTCTCTGGCCAGTCAAGGGACACTCTCGATATGCAACGATTGATGGTGCAATGAAGACTCTCATCTTCTGCATTCTTCATGGCAAATGCTTCAATGCACAGGATCTGTTCGTCCGTCAATTTGCTGCGTCTGCTTCAGAACTGTTTGGCTTAAAGTTTTATGCTCCTTGGGTTATGAGGCTAATCAAGCTTCACTCTGCAATCTCCTATCAACCCTCAGCTCGCAATCATAGGATATTTTTGCCCGATATGGACACATCTGCTGAAGCAATATATCCAGAGCCGGCCAAGCAACCACTAAGTCTTCAGAATGCAGAACACCAGAGCTTCACTCAAAATATTGAAGGTGTTGAAGCTCTCTCTCGCGTCTATCCAATGGCTGGCACCACACGTGCCCCTGCCTCAACTGAAGCCACCAACAGCACAGCTGCAAAGAGACCCAAGAAGCGCACTCATGCACTCAATGACAGAGAGCTTCTTGTGGCTCTTCACCAAAAGCAAGATAGGCATCACGACTGGCTCAAGAGGCAGATGAGAAGCATCATGCAAGACGTCAATCGCCTCAGAAATATGGCAACCAAGAATGCATTTGTCACACACGAGACCTGTCGCCGCACTTGGAAGGGCCTCACCATGATGTGCCCTGAAGCTGAACTGCATGAGGATGGCTTCACAGAGCACTTCAAATTTGACTCCACGCCTCCAAGAAGAGCGGTGATGCGCAGCACACCATCACTTGAAGAGTCAGAGTTCTCTTCTTCTGCTGCCACCGTGTCTGCCCGTATTATTGAAGAAGAAGACGACGCGACATCATCTCCACCTGCTTCAACGCGCGTCGAATCTGCACCAAGCTCGTCTGCACCACCGCCAAACAACTCCACCGACCCTGCTGCGCCTGGGAACGCGTAGAAACCTCTATGTCTTCAAACCTTTTTGGTCATCACTGACAAAAGGGGGAGAAGCATATGATGGTTATAGTCTTCAAGCGGGTCACCTTGGGCGGGTGCCACTATATTTTGCTACAATTTTGCTTCGTGCTTACAACTCCCATTCTTGCTATATTTGCTTCTTGAGTTGTAACACTTAGCCTTGATGGCCGTCTGCTACCTGCTTGTCACTCCGTTATGCGAAGATAAATTCCGCATGTGCGATGATAAATTCCGCACTTATCTCTTACTGCAGACATCCATTTTCCATTATGCATGACATTATCTTCATATACTTTCACATGCATAGTGGATTGTCATCATAAGTTGAAGTGGATCTCCACAAGTACAACCTGCCATGTGCATTTGCATTCAAAAGGCAAATTACTTATATGCACATCTTCAGGGGGAGCCCTTGCAGCTTATGAAGACAAATTCCTTTACTATTTCACAAATTATGTTCCCCGTTGAAAACTTCAACTAGTTTGTCATCAATCACCAAAAAGGGGGAGATTGTAAGTGCATCTAGTGCCACCCCTAGTTGGTTTTGGAGTATTGACGACAAACCTAGTTGAGGGACTAATGTGTTTGTGAGAATTGCAGGAAAACATAGGTAGAAGTCCCTCATTGATTCGGTTTTACTACCAGAGATGACCCCTAAAAATGTACGAAGACATTGAAGACAATGGTGGTTTATGAAGATATTCATATTGAAGACAATGACATGAGAAGACTCCCTATGAAGCTTTTGAAACTCGAAGACCTAGATCCTTCGTAGTTTTATTTCATTCATGTTGCATCATAGGAACCACCGTACTGTTAAGAGGGGTCGAAGAGAACCAGTCAGAATGACTGAAGTGATGCCTAATTCAAATCCTATGTCTTCGAGCGAAGCCTATGAGAGAAAATCTTGTCCAGAGTCAGACAAGTCAGCTTTACTTGTAGCCCAAGTAAAGTTGGCGTGTGAGTTCGAAATCCGACCGTTGGTACACGTGTCAATTCCTTAGTGACCCAGGGTCATTTCGGACAGATTAGGTCGGGTTGCCAAGTGGCTATAAATAGTCCACCCCCCCACAACCTTAAACGGTTGGCTGCTCAAATTTCAGTGCATGGCTTTTGTCGTTTGAGAGCAACCCACCTCGAAGCCTTTGAAAGAAAAATTCCCAGTGAGGAGAAAAGCCCTAACCACCCAGAGCCAGAGTAAATTGGGCATCACTTAAGTCTTCGTGTCTGTGTGATTTGAAGACTTATTACACTTGAGGACTGTGCATCCTCCAGACGGTTAGGCGTCGCGTTCTGAGCATCCAAGAGAAATTGTGGATTGCCAGTGAACGAAGTCTGTGAAGGTTTGGGAGTCTACCTTGAAGACTTACCAGAGTGATTGGGCGAGGTCTGTGTGACCTTAGCTCAAGGACAAAACGGTGAGGACTGGGTGTCTTGGACTAAGTGTCCTTGACTGGGTGTCCGAGACTGTGTGTCCTTCGGTTTAAATAACTAGCCGCTCCAACCAGACGTACAGTTGTCACAGCAACTGGAACTGGTCCAACAAATCATTGTCTTCAACGTGTCACTGGTTTCATCTTCACTTCCCTTCATTTACAGTTAATCATTGTGAAGCCATTGCATGCTTGCTTTATCTTTTGTCTTCACAACATGAATGTATGATCTGTTCGGCTTCATAACTTCTTCCTACCTGATCCTTATTACACTGACGCTGTTTGTCATTGCGCTTTCACTCTATTGAATACATGACCATGGCTGCCCTAGTGTAATCTAACTTCCGCTGCATAGTAATTGGCATAATTTTCACTGTTTGTCTTCATAACTCTCAGGTTTTGAAGACTTTCATAAAAATCGCCTATTCACCCCCCCTCTAGTCGATATAACGCACTTTCAATGTGTCATCCGGACCGTCACTGATGGCTCCCACTGATGTGTCGTGTGGTGTTTCTTGGTTGGCCCATATGTCAGTTGAATGTGTTGTATAATAGAAGTTAAAAATAAAAGGAGGACGCGCCAGAAATTTCGAGCGCGCGCATGGACATGGGAAATTTTAAGTCGCTGACGCGGCCTATGGCAAAATTTTGGAGCTAGCCTATTTAACCCATGATCCATCCCCATCTAACCCTAATCCCGATTCTCTCCTCCGTTCCCTCAGCCGCCACAACTGCCCACTCCTGATTCCGGCGATTCCGGCAGCTATCGCCGGCACGGCGCACACCGCCGAGCTCGGCTCGCTCGGCTCCGTCCTCCCTCCAGCAAGATTTTCCCTTCCCGGCCTCTACCGCTCGCCCAAATCCCACACCCGTGCTAGGGTTTCAGCCTCTGGCATCGCCTTCGTTATTGGCGCATCTCCGACGGCCTCTGGCGGCCGTTCTCCACCGTCTTTAGCGCCCCCACGTGCGCCGTCGCCTTCTGATGTCCCACCTCGAGCAGGGAGGCGCGGAGGATCTCCTCCCGCAGGATCCACGGACGTAGCGCACCTGCAGCCGCCGGTCCGGGAGGAGGGCAGACACTTCATCCTTGTCCTGCTCGATGACGGTTGCGGCGAACGCCGGTGCTGCTCCTCATTCTCGACCTTCAAGGAGGAGTGCTAGTACAGCAGAAGGACGCCCTGCCCCTGTACAATGGCCATGGCGCCAGGTAAGGTTGTGTTGCCGTGCCTATATTTCCTGGAGTAAACAATTTGATGGGACAGATTGCTTATGCTAGATGTGGTTAGTCTGTAGTGGTCATCTTATTTTTAATTTTGGGGACAAATTGCTGCTTCTGCTGTCAAATATGCAATTTAATCTGTTACCAGAAGCGGGCTGCCTGCTTCGCTGCGCCGCTTTTTTTCCAGGTTAACAATCTGTTTGTTTAGTTGTTCGTGGGTCTGTTGCGTCTTTTTGCTGGGTGTTGGGCGTTGCCCTGCTAGATGCATATAAGATTTGCATGTATACACACATGTGTTGAGCATTGGTAATCATGATTTTCAGTAGTCCTGAATTATAAGCTCAGGCAAGCATACCAATTCCGGTGTTGTCACTACAAAATATGTACAGCAAAGGGCGAAACAATAATGAAATACAGTGAGCACATGGACGAGCTCACTGACGGCTGCGTTCTGCTCTCCTAGTGTGGTGAGCTTCTCCTATCTCCCCCCTTTACGCCCAAATCTGGATTATGCCTGCAATCTAAATACGAATCATGTTTTTGTTCAGTTTAGTGGTGAATTCAATTGCTTAGATGAACATGTGAGGTTGGTTAGTTGCTGATGCTTATGTGGATCTGGTTCTCTTGCACTGTTACACATAATTCAATCAAGGCAAGCTAATGCTAATCCATAGTATGATATAGCTAAAAAAATTCTAAGATGTACCGGTCTTCATGTTGCTTTGGTACAGATCTTTTCGGAGTTAATTTGGTAACTTCAACATGTTAGATATAAATTCAGCTGTGACTCTGTATCTTGCCAGAATCGACTTGTTTTGCAGATGCGTGTATGTAGTACTTGAGAAAAAAACCTAATTATTTAACTGAAACACTGTCTAATTATTAATTGGAAATAACTATAAATTTGGATGTCATACAAAATGCATAAATATCAAGAAACCACACACATTGTCAGAATATGCAAGCCGTTTATCTGGATTATGTATCATTCTAAGTAATCGTATATATGTAGCGCAGCATCCATGTGTTAGTATGTCTGATTTCTTAGATATACACATATTAAAAGGAAAATAATATATGTGGATTTTCAACTTAGTTTTGACATGTTTAACTTGCATGGATTTATAAATTGTAGTTAGCCGTGTCTGTGGTTATGTTGATGTGACTTTTCTGATCAGTTCAAGTGTTGAGAGTTGCAAAATTGGAATTAACCTTCTCTCTTGATGCCCAAAAACATCCTTTTAATGCTACAGGAATAGCATGCCAAAGTTAATCTTAGATATGGTGAACTATAAATTTATAATGATCAAAACTGTTTGTATTGATGTTAATTAAAGTGTGTACCAAGCATTTGATGGTTTGGGAATGAAGTATGAATATTGAATGCTATACAATCAGAATGTGTTATACTAACTTTTTAGGCCTTTTTAGCTAAATATGTAAGGGCAGGTAATGCCCGTAATATATTGAAGTGTGATACTACATAATGTTTGTTGTATCTATAGTCGGACTATTTTTATATGTGTAATAATACATACAAAAACTGACTTCTACTTGATCCAATCCTTTATGTCTTCTACACAATATCTGTTGTATATGTAGTCGGAGTATTTTTATCTATAGGACTATCTTACAAATGTCTTTTCATCAGACTAATCATAAGCCACATATGCCAGATCTTTTTCTTGTGGAGTATCATATTAGATAGGACACATATTCGATCAAGACATAATCATCATGGAATTGTTTCATTCTTTTTTACCTTTTGAGATGAGAAACAATGGCTAGGTATTTTCATTAATGCGCATTATTCAGTTGGGCTGCATTATCAAGTTTATTGTGGTGATTGTTTAAAATAAGCAAAACGGAGTTTACTTCCAACTCTATTGGTCTATGTATGCTCATCATTTCTTTTTGTTGCCACCAGTTGTTTCTTTTCACACCTTGGTTAATTTGTTGCACTACTTTGCATCTTGTGAGTGAAAAAAATATAGAACTTGATAATGTGTAGTAAGCTACTTGTAGTTTAACCTACTGGCTGTAATATTTTATAACACGACATATTTTTCATCATGTGGCAGATATTGGTTATGGGAGCATTTTCAACAAGAAAGACATGCGTTTTGACAACTATGGCATGGACAGGTGGATTTGCTGCTTGGATGACCCCTAGTTGGTGTGTGGCTGCCTGATAAGAGTGGCCATCGCTTTCTGGGCGTGGTGCTGGTTGTAGAGTAGGATAGTGTTCTTCGGCGCATGCTTGTAAAATTAATGTTTTTTGGGTCTTTTTCTCCGCTCCTGTATAGGTGTATTTTTGGATATGTTGTTGTAATTTTCTTTTTCTAATGACATGAGCATATACTTTCTGTCAAATTCTTGTTGGTGTAAATATTCCATGGAAAATGAGAGATGTGTGAATCTCTTGAACTGAAATTAGTGGGCCTTGAAATTAATGGGCTTAAATTATAATTGGGTTGATTACTATATGGGCCGCCACTTTTGGACAGGGCTGGCCTTTAGCGGGCCAAAACTTAGATGGGCTGATTACTACACAGGCTGCCATGTCAGATCCATGTCAGATGATGATGTGGCATGGGAGTTAACGCCGTTATGAGCACTATAGTCATGACGGTCAAGATCCGTCATGGTCGGTGACGGTTTTCAATGATCCGTCATGGAGTGTACGGTGGTCAAATTATGACGTGATATACATGACGGATTTTAAATCCGTCACACATACCTTTGCATGATAGTTTTGCATAGGTCTGTGACGGACTGAAACTGTCATGTATTAACAGAATTCTTGTAGTGAGTGCGGCATCAACGGGCCAAACCTAATGCTGTTATGCTGAGCATTAGTTGACTCCTTGCTGTCAGCTTGTTCAAAACTTGATTGCTTCCCATGATGTTGTGCTTGCAAAAGCATCTTTAGATGGTGATAGTCCTCATCAGAGTGGCATGCCTTGAAACTTGCGGCGTGACTATAATTCCGCAACTCGCGGTACCTCTGCAGGCTTACCGAATAGTCATAGATCTGGTTTTTTCTGGTAGGTGCGTATGCACATTTTGCATTCATAGTCCACCTAGTGGGAACGCAACAACCGGGCAGAATTGTTTGTTTTAAAATCCCCAATATGTAAAAAATGTGGGAACATGGTGTGCTTGCGCATTCCAGCTTACAGCAAGAACAACTCACCCTGTGCAAAAGACCTCCTTGCTCTTCAATGCGCACTCCAAACTTTTTATCCATTCTTTCCTGCTTGGACACAACATAAGTGGAATCTTCTGATCCATCTAGTATCTCTCTGATCTGACATTTGCTGACAGCATCTATGCTCCATAAGACCATCTTAAAGACACTAGGTGTGAAAACTGTTGCGGTGTGTTTCTCAAGCGGCGAAGCATTTTCCTCTGTAAATGGAACGGACTGCAAGGCTTCGACGTCATGGAGAGCTTCGTTAATCCGTCGCGACGCAAGGCAACGCTCATAGTGCTCTAGCATTTCAAACAACGACATCTTACCCTCAAGATGCATATGTAGCACAGAGTTCAAGCTCTCACTCCTCTGATTGCTGCTCAATCCTAGGAAACAACGCCCCTCAAGATATGGAGCACACCACAACTTTCTCATCTGATACATCTAATGCAGCCAAGACTCCTCACTGGTTACTTTATTCCGTTGTAAGAATTGTATCCATTTTATCTCATGCTCTTCAATGGAAGGAGTATCATAAATGAAAGATCTGAATTCCTCCTTTACGTCGTCATCATGCAGATGGCGTACAATGTTCTGCTGAATGTGCCATATACATAGTCTATGGTTTGAGTCTGGCCAGACCACGCTTATTGCTCTCTGCATTGCAAGGTCCCCATCTGTGATCACAGATATCGGATGCTTCTGTGCCATGCAATCAGAAAAGGTCCGCAACATCCACTCGTATGCCTGGCTTGTTTCATGAGAAATTATACCACAACCAAAAATAACAGTGCTGCGGTGGTGATTCAACCCGACAAACGGCACGAATGGCAGATTGTATTTGTTGGTTCTGTATGTGCTATCGAAAACAATGACGTCTCCGAAAGCCTCGTAGTCAAGTCGCGACTGACTATCAGCCCAGAACAGTCCCTTCAGATGGCCATGCTCGTCTACCAAGTACTTGAAGAAAAAATCCACATCTCGCTCTCGCCTCGCCATCATGTGCATGATCACCGTATTAGCATCACCGGCACTGATTGTCTCCTGCTTATTAGCATGGCAGAAATTATAAACGTCCCTCTTTATGCATCCAACCTTATCAAATCCACCGTATTGAAAGCACAAAATATCCATAATACGGTATTTGCGGATCCCACATTTTTCCATGTCCGCAATGTCCGCTTTCTGCTCATCGCTAATTCGTCTGTGCGAACGCAGCAGACAAGAAAGATCCCGTGGGGCTAGAGGATGGCTGTGCTCATCGATGAAATCCTTGACAAACCACCGACCGGTTTCCTCCTATCTCGTAATGACCAATTTAGCATTACACCCAACACGAGTTAAACTTCGTGGCCTCCTCTTTCTATCTTCCATCTTTCTTTTCATGTGCTTCTCTTCGCGAAACCCTTGACGACTACACACAATTTTCCTTAAAATTATGTATTTGTTGGATCCATCCCACTCAACGTAGCTTTTCCTCACACTAAAACCTTTTTCAAGAGCATATTTGTTGTAGAATTCATAGCCTTCAGCCTCACTATCAAAAATCTTGCTAACAACATTTAGATACTCGAACATACTCTCATCACTTGCATACGCCATGTCTTCCTGCATATGAAATGTGAGGGAAACCAATCATCAACATCTTTCTGTTTATCAATGTTGCAGGTGTAAAATAGCTCATAGGCAAAGACAAGTGCATGGAAAAGACTTTGCTCGTTTGACATGTGAGGGAAACCAATCATCAACGTCCAACAAGTAGTATCTCATCTTCCTTTAAACTATATTTCATGCACTATGCAAACCTAAAGTGATGATGACTTTAATAAACTAAATTAAGTGAACTATGGAACCAGTATCTCATCTTCCTTTAGTATATCTCATCTCAAACGTCAAGTAAGTCACTTTTTTTCTACGGTACCAAAGGAAGTAAGCAATGCCCTCAACATCTTACTTAAACAAACATGATGCGATTAGCTCAAGAGAAACTATGCCACGATGAAGCTTTCCATTCGTTGTTCTAGTCCGTACCCAGATCTTGTGGGGTTGAGGTTGTACTGCATGCACGGTGGAGGGGCGCAACGGCCAAGAGAACGAGCAGAACGCCAAGCCGAATTCATACCTTAAGGATGGTACGCGCGAAGAGATGGGATCGCCCGCCGCGGTCGCCGCCGATTCAGCCGGCGCAGATCCGGCCTTCTTCTTCTTTGGTGACGGCGTGGGGGCAGGGGTTGGTTGGGTGGAGGACGAGGACGATGAATTTATTCCTCTCGCCGGGCAGGTCGAGGACGGAGAAGGTCAGGAGCGGTGAGCGGCGACGAATAGATCGGAGGAGGATTCTGAACTGGATCGAGTAGACATGGATCTGGTCCTCAGGTGATCGGTTCAAGAAAAGATATCTCCCCCTGGACCATTATGCCCTTATCGCAATTAACATATTAAATTTAATCAATTAAAATTCCCCGCAAGATCTGACGGCTAATAAAAATCAGACGTGATCAGACATGTAAGTACTGCTAAGTACTCCGAGTACTAACCCAATCACCGTAAAACAGCTCTTAAATTTATGCCTTGTTTGTGAAAAACTGTCAAAGATAGAGGCACTGAGAGTCGAACCTAGGTCTGTGAACCGCACCACTGCGGTATAAGAGTTTGAGTGTTATACGTGTGCTAAAGCAGCTATATATTCAATTGTTTGAATTTAAATTTTCCCAAATTCAAATAAAAATTTTGTTGATTTGTGCGAAACAAATTTCGAAATTTACGAAATTTCAGAAATTTCATACGTTTCGAGGGTCAGCGAAATTTTCTTGCCATCGAAATTCAAAACCTTGTCTCCTAATCGCCCTGAAAAAGATAATCATAGGATTCAGGCTGCATTTGGTCTAGTACTTATCGTGCTTGCTTATACTCCATTGGTGTCATGTTAATTGCTAGGTTAAGTAGATAACACCTGTGTACATAATGTGGACAGGAACCCCAGCCTCTACATCAATCGATGCATACGGCCATCTTTATTAACAAGCAAATTTGCTCATGTGTTGCAATGGGTGAACAAATGCTGGCATGTATACCTAGCGACACATCCATCTTGCCACTTCTCCCCTTCGTCGATGGTGGTCATGTTTTCCAGCTAATCACAGTAAACATGATCAATCACAAGACCATTACACTATAGCACATCCTCATGCCCCTTTTTGCACCGACTTATACTTCCATGGTTGACAAGTCTCCATTAATGTATACATGAATACAATTAGAACGTAATGTTTTAAGATACATAGTTTTACGATTGTTTGGCTAGGTATTAAATCCGCACAATGGCTTTAGTATATTAAATGTTTAGTATCTCTCGTAGTCTGGCAAATGTCAGTAATAAAAGTTTCAGTTTTTTTCTAAGAACATTTAATCTACCAATCTTAAATACTACAATATAGGATGAATCAGGCAACTTAAAATAAAGACCAGCGCTGCCTCCTGGTTCTTCTTCATTGACACTTAGATATGCCCGGGCATGAACAGTAAAACTGCAAAAAATAGAAAAAATCCAATTCTTTTTGTGCTATAAGATGCTCAAATGCGTGATCTTCGTGTAAAATTTCATAAACTTTGGACATTTGAGGAGCTCATGGCAAGAAAAACAAAATTTAGCTCTTTGAGAAACATTTGGAAACATGACTGTTCACGCCATTTTTTTTGCCGCGCTCCTAGAATGTGCAAAGTTCATCAAATTTTGCACGAACATCACACACATGCACATCTTGCTTGCAAAAAACTAATAAATCAGATTTTTTTTTCTATTTTTAATCATGCTAGTGTTCACCGGGCTCATCTGAGCCCGGACACGATAGTGGATATTCGGCTTGGTTGTTCCTTAAGAGTTAAGAAAATAAGACGGATAGATGCTTTTGAGAGGAAATCATCATATATTTGCGATACACACAGTCAGCAACTACACAAATGATTCTGTCATCTTTCATAAACTTGATCTATTTAATTAAGGAGCGATATCATGGACGCAAAAAATATGCAAGATGGCTATGCGTTCAAGCTAATGATGCAGCTCAGCAAGCAAAATAAAAAACAAGACGCATATGTGTGCTACTTCTGTTTCACTTTATTTACCGGTATTCACACTGCAAGACCGCTTCCTCCGATCAAGCTATTGCGTATTTTAATTTGAAGACACATGCATCAGTGAGCACACATACGCCCTGTTTGGTTCAGCTTTTATTGACGGATTCCACTGCCGCGCAGCAGAATCTGAACCAAAGGGCGAACCCAGCAGAATCCGATTTCAGAAATCCGCTGCCAAAATCTGAACCAAAAGCGGAAGCTGCCCAGGACGTGCTTCCCAAAATCTGATTCCACTGCGGGCCAAAATCTGAAAAAGCTGTATCAGCTGGTTTGCCAAATGACCTACATCTTTTTCGCATCAGATTTTCCACAGCAGATTTTTCACAGCTGCTTTTAGAAATCCGCAGCCGAACCAAACAGGGCCATAGTATAACAGCGGGATTAGCAAGCACGGCCTATCTAATATAAAACTTGCAAAGATCTAGAACTGACCTGAATATGTAATTGATTTCAATTTGGAAGGGTGGTGTCTATCGAGGGCACCACGCAGTGCAGGGTGGCACCACTGGGCACAACGCTTAGCAGGACGCAGGGCAGGGACAGGCGTGCGTTACCGTGTCGTGCTGCAGGCCAGGGGTGTCGCGATCGCCGTCACAGGCTAGGGATGGTGCCGCGCCGAACACAACAGGGTCTCTTCTGGTCCGAGTCGATGACCTCATAGGTGACAGCAGGTCTCGAGCTCGACGCTCCGCTCCCTAAGCTTGCGGCCGCTGGGCGACGGTCGAGTTCGACGACGACGAGCTGTCCACACGCCATCGTGCCGGTGTTCATGTCCCAAGCTCCATACCTCGTCCAATAGACGTTGTTGCTCGAGGTCTTCTGCGCCTTCAACCGCAACGAGAACGACAACATCTCCGCTACAAAGCCCACGCGCTACATGGCAAGGCTAGGCCAGTCGCTCAAGTTCGAGGAGCTCATGCTGCGGGGCACGGACATGTATCGGGATGGTTGGTAGACACCTTGGCGGACAGCCGGACGCAAGGCGTTGACAGCGACAGTACGGCTGCTCAAATCAGCTGTGTATATGGCAATGTGATTGACTTGACCCATTCCGTTAGCATAGCACTTGATCGTTTAGTTTGTTCCTATTGCTTTCTTCATGACTTATACATGTTCCTATGACTATGAGATTATGCAACTCCCGTTTACCGGAGGAACACTTTGTGTGCTACCAAACGTCACAACGTAACTGGGTGATTATAAAGGTGCTCTACAGGTGTCTCCGAAGGTACTTGTTGGGTTGGCGTATTTTGAGATTAGGATTTGTCACTCTGATTGTCGGAGAGGTATCTTTGGGCCCTCTCAGTAATGCACATCACATAAAGCCTTGCAAGAATTGCAACTAATAAGTTAGTTGCGAGATGATGTATTACGGAACGAGTAAAGAGACTTGCCGGCAACGAGATTGAACTAGGTATTGAGATACCGACGATCAAATCTCGGGCAAGTAACATACCGATGACAAAGGGAACAACGTATGTTCTTATGCGGTCTGACCGATAAAGATCTTCGTAGAATATGTAGGAGCCAATATGAGCATCCAGGTGTTAGAAATATGCCCTAGAGGCAATAATAAATTGGTTATTATTATTATATTTCCTTGTTCATGATAATCGTTTATTATCCATGCTAGAATTGTATTGATAGGAAACTCAGATACATGTGTGGATACATAGACAACACCATGTCCCTAGTAAGCCTCTAGTTGACTAGCTCGTTGATCAATAGATGGTTATGGTTTCCTGACCATGGACATTGGATGTCGTTGATAACGGGATCACATCATTAGGAGAATGATGTGATGGACAAGACCCAATCCTAAGCCTAGCACAAGATCGTGTAGTTCGTTTGCTAAAGCTTTTCTAATGTCAAGTATCATATCCTTAGACCATGAGATTGTGCAACTCTCGGATACCGTAGGAGTGCTTTGGGTGTGCCAAATATCACAACGTAACTGGGTGGCTATAAAGGTACACTACAGGTATCTCCGAAAGTGTCTGTTGGGTTGGCATGAATCGAGACTGGGATTTGTCACTCCGTGTAAACGGAGAGGTATCTCTGGGCCCACTCGGTAGGACATCATCATAATGTGCACAATGTGATCAAGGAGTTGATCACGGGATGATGTGTTACGGAACGAGTAAAGAGACTTGCCGGTAACGAGATTGAACAAGGTATCGGGATACCGACGATCGATTCTCGGGCAAGTATCGTACCGCTAGACAAAGGGAATTGTATACGGGATTGATTAAAGTCCTTGACATCGTGGTTCATCCGATGAGATCATCGTGGAGCATGTGGGAGCCAACATGGGTATCTAGATCCTGCTGTTGGTTATTGACCGGAGAACGTCTCGGTCATGTCTGCATGGTTCCCGAACCCGTAGGGTCTACACACTTAAGGTTCGATGACGCTAGGGTTATAAAGGAAGTTTGTATGTGGTTACCGAATGTTTTTCGGAGTCCCGGATGAGATCCCGGACATCACGAGGAGTTCCGAAATGGTCCGGAGGTAAAGATTTATATATAGGAAGTCCGGTTTTGGTCACCGGAAAAGTTTCGGGTTTTATCGGTATTGTACCGGGACCACCGAAGGGGTTCCGGGGGTCCACCAAGGGGGCCCACCTACCCCGGGGGGCCACATGGGCTGTAGGGGTGTGCGCGTTGGCCTATATGGGCCAAGGGCACCAGCCCCAAGAGGCCCATGCGCCAAGAGATAAGGAAAGGAAGAGTCCTAAAGGGGGAAGGCACCTCCTAGGTGCCTTGGGGAGGATGGACTCCTCCCTGGCCGCAACCTTCCTTGGAGGAAGGGCCAAGGCTACGCCCCCCTCTCCCTTGCCCCTATATATATGTGGGGGGTGGGAGGGCAGCCATACCAATGTTCTGTCGCTGCCCTCCCCCTCTCCCAAGTCCTTCTCCTCTCCCGTGGTGCTTGGCGAAGCCCTGCAGGATTGCCACGCTCCTCCACCACCACCACGTCGTCGTGCTGCTGCTGGATGGAGTCTTCCTCAACCTCTCCCTCCCTCCTTGCTGGATCAAGGCATGGGAGACGTCACCGGGCTGTACGTGTGTTGAATGAGGAGGTGCCGTCCGTTCGGCACTAGGATCTCCGGTGATTTGGATCACGACGAGTACGACTCCTTCAACCCCGTTCTCTTGAACGCTTCCGCTTAGCGACCTACAAGGGTATGTAGATGCACTCTCCTTCCCCTTGTTGCTGGTTTCTCCATAGATAGATCTTGGTGATACGTAGGAAAATTTTGAATTTCTGCTACGTCCGCCAACACCAAGTTGCTATTGGCTATTGACCGGAGACGTGTCTCGGTCATGCCTACATAGTTCTCGAACCCGTAGGGTCCGCACGCTTAATGTTACGATGACAGTTTCATTATGAGTTTATATATTTTGATGTACCAAAGGTTGTTCGGAGTCCCGTATGTGATCACGGACATGACGAGGAGTCTCGAAATGGTCGAGACATAAAGATCGATATATTGGACGGCTATATTCTGACACCGGAAGTGTTTCGGGTGATTTCGGAGAAAACCGGAGTGCCGAAGGGTTACCGGAACCCCCCCGCCCTGGGAGAAGTAATGGGCCTTATGGGCCTTAGTGGAAAGAGAGAGGGGCTCCCAAGATGGGCCGCACGCCCCCTCCCCCTCTGGTCCGAATTGGACTAGGAGAGGAGGGCGGCGCCCCCCTTTCCTTCTCCCTCTCCCCCTTCCTTTACCCCTCCTAGTAGGAGTAGGAAAGAGGGGAGTCCTACTCCTACTAGGAGGAGGACTCCTCCTCCTGGTGCGCCTTGCAAGGGCCGGCTGGCCTCCCCCCTTGCTCCTTTATATACGGGGGCAGGGGGCACCTCTAGACACACAAGTTGATCTTCGTGATCGTTCTCTTAGCCGTGTGCGGTGCCCCCCTCCACCATAATCCTCGATAATATTGTAGCGGTGCTTATGCGAAGCCCTGCGACGGCAGAACATCAAGATCTTCACCACGCCGTCGTGCTGACGGAACTCTTCCCCGACACTTTGCTGGATCGGAGTCCGGGGATCGTCATCGAGCTGAACGTGTGCTAGAACTCGGAGGTGTCGTAGTTTCAGTGCTTGATCGGTCGGGCTGTGAAACGTACGACTACATCAACGCTTCCGCTTCCGGTCTACGAGGGTACATAGACAACACTCTCCCCTCTCGTTTCTATGCATCACCATGATCTTGCGTGTGCGTAGGATTTTTTTTGAAATTACTACGTTCCCCAACAGTGGTATCAGAGCCAGGTTTTGTAAGTTGATGTTGTGCACGAGTAGAACACAAGTGAGTTGTGGGCGATATAAGTCATACTGCTTAACAGCATGTCATACTTTGGTTTGGCGGTATTGTTGGATGAAGCGGCCCGGACCGACATTACGCGTACGCTTACGCGAGACTGGTTCTACCGACGTGCCTTGCACACTGGTGGCTGGCGGGTGTCGGTTTCTCCAACTTTAGTTGAACCAAGTGTGGCTACGCCCGGTCCTTGAGAAGGTTAAAACAGCACTAACTTGACAAACGATCGTTGTGGTTTTGATGCGTAGGTAAGAACGGTTCTTGCTAAGCCCGTAGCAGCCACGTAAAACTTGCAACAACAAAGTAGAGGACGTCTAACTTGTTTTTGCAGGGCATGTTGTGATGTGATATGGTCAAGACATGATGCTAAATTTTATTGTATGAGATGATCAAGTTTTGTAACCGAGTTATCGGCAACTGGCAGGAGCCATATGGTTGTCGCTTTATTGTATGCAATGCAATTGCGCTGTAATGCTTTACTTTATCACTAAGCGGTAGCGATAGTCGTGGAAGCATAAGATTGGCGAGACGACAACGATGCTACGATGAAGATCAAGGTGTCACGCCGATGACGATGGTGATCATGACGGTACTTCGGAGATGGAGATCACAAGTACAAGATGATGATGGCCATATCATATCACTTATATTGATTGCATGTGATGTTTATCTTTTATGCATCTTATCTTGCTTTGATTGACGGTAGCATTATAAGATGATCCCTCACTAAATTATCAAAGTATAAGTGTTCTCCCTGAGTATGCACTGTTGTGAAAGTTCTTCGTGCTGAGACACCACGTGATGATCGGGTGTGATAGGCTCTATGTTCAAATACAATGGGTGCAAAACAGTTGCACACGCGGAATACTCAGGTTAAACTTGACGAGCCTAGCATATAACAGATATGGACTCGGAACACGGAGACCGAAAGGTCGAGCGTGAATCATAGAGTAGATATGATCAACATAGTGATGTTCACCATTGAAACTACTCCATCTCACGTGATGATCGGACATGGTTTAGTTGATTTGGATCACGTGATCACTTAGAAGATTAGAGGGATGTCTGTCTAAGTGGGAGTTCTTAAGTAATATGATTAATTGAACTTTAATTTATCATGAACTTAGTCCTGGTAGTATTAGCATATCTATGTTGTAGATCAATAGCTCGCGTTTAGCTCCCTTGTTTTATTTTTTTGATATGTTCCTAGAGAAAAATTATGTTGAAAAAATGTTAGTAGCAATGATGCGGAATGGATCCGTGATCTAAGGATTATCCTCATTGCTGCACAGAAGAATTATGTCTTTGATGCACCGCTAGGTGACAGACCTATTGCAGGAGTAGATGCAGACGTTATGAACGTTTGGCTAGCTCAATATGATGACTACTTGATAGTTCAGTGCACCATGCTTAACAGCTTAGAATCGGTACTTCAAAGACGTTTTGAATGTCATGGACCATATGAGATGTTCCAGGAGTTGAAGTTAATATTTCAAGCAAATACCCAAGTTGAGAGATATGAAGTCTCCAATAGGTTCTATAGCTAAAAGATGGAGGAGAATAGCTCAAGCAGTGAGCATGTGCTCAGATTGTCTGGGTACTACAATCGCTTGAATCAAGTGGGAGTTAATCTTCCAGATAAAATAGTGATTGAAAGAATTCTCTAGTCACCATCACCAAGTTAGTAGAACTTCATGATGAACTATGATATGCAAGGGATAATGGAAATGATTCCCAAGCTCTTCGTAATGCTGAAATCGACGAAGGTAGAAATCAAAGAAAAATATCAAGTGTTGATGGTAGACAAGACCACTAGTTTCAAGAAAAGGGCAAAGGGAAGAAGGGGAACTTCAAGAAGAACGGCAAGCAAGTTGCTGCTCAAGTGAAGAAGCCCAAGTCTGCTCCTAAGCCTGAGACTAAGTGCTTCTACTGCAAAGGGACTGGTCACTGGAAGCGGAACTGCCCCAAGTATTTGGCGGATAAGAAGGATGGCAAAGTGAACAAAGGTATATTTGGTATACAGATTATTGATGTGTATTTTACTAGTGTTCATAGCAACCCCTCGGTATTTGATACCGGTTCAGTTGCTAAGAGTAGTAACTCAAAACGGGAGTTGCAGAATGAACATAGACTAGTTAAGGGTGAAGTGACGATGTGTGTTGGAAGTGGTTCCAAGATTGATATGATCATCATCGCACACTCCCTATACTTTTGGGATTAGTGTTGAACCTAAATAAGTCTTATTTGGTGTTTGCGTTGAGCATGAATATGATTTGATCATGTTTATTGCAATACGGTGATTCATTTAAGTAAGAGAATAAATTGTTGTTCTGTTTACATGAATAAAACCTTATATGGTTACACACCCAATGAAAATGGTTCGTTGGATCTCGATCGTAGTGATACACATATTCATAACATTGAAACCAAAAGATGCAAAGTTAATAATGATGGTGCAATTTATTTGTGGCACTGCCGTTTAGGTCATATTGGTGTAAAGCGCATGAAGAAAATCCATGCTGATGGGCTTTTGGAATCACTTGATTATGAATCAGTTGATGCTTGCGAACCATGCCTCATGGGCAAGATGACTAAGACTCCGTTCTCCGGAACAATGGAGCGAGCAACAGATTTGTTGGAAATCATACATACTAATGTATGTGGTCCGATGAATATTGAGGCTCGTGGCAGGTATCATTATTTTCTGATCTTCACAGATGATTTGAGAAGATATGAGTATATCTACTTGATGAAACACAAGTCTGAAACATTTGAAAAGTTCAAAGAATTTCAGAGTGAAGTGGAGAATCATCGTAAAAAAAATAAAAGTTTCTACGATATGATCGCAGAAGTAAAATATTTGAGTTACGAGTTTGGTCTTCAGTTAAAAACAATGTGAAATAGTTTCACTACTCACGCCACCTGGAACACAACAGCATAATGGTGTGTCTGAACGTCGTAACCATACTTTATCAGATATGGTGCGATCTATGATGTCTCTTACCAATTTACCACTATCGTTTTGGAGTTATGCATTAGAGACAGCTACATTCACATTAAATAGGGCACCATCTAAATCCGTTGAGACGACACCGTATGAACTATGGTTTGGCAAGAAACCTAAGCTGTCGTTTCTTAAAGTTTGAGGTTGCAATGCTTATGTGAAAAAGTTTCAACCTGATAAGCTCAAACCCAAATCGGAGAAGTGCATCTTCATAGGATACCCAAAAGAAACTGTTGGGTACACCTTCTATCACAGATCCGAAGGCAAGATATTCGTTGCTGAGAATGGATCCTTTCTAGAGAAGGAGTTTCGCTCGAAAGAAGTGAGTGGGAGGAAAGTAGAACTTGATGAGGTAACTGTACCTGCTCCCTTATTGGAAAGTAGTTCATCACAGAAATCTGTTCCTGTGACTACTACACCGATTAGTGAGGAAGCTAATGATGATGATCACGTAACTTCAGATCAAGTTACTACCGAACCTCATAGGTAAACCCGAGTGGTACGGTAATCCTGTTCTGGAGGTCATGTTACTTGACCAAGACGAGCCTACGAACTATGAGGAAGCGATGATGAGCCCAAATTCCGCGAAATGGCTTGAGGCCATGAAATCTGAGATGAGATCCATGTATGAGAACAAAGTATGGACTTTGATTGACTTGTCCGTTGATCGGCAAGCAATTGAGATTAAATGGATCTTCAAGAGGAAGACAGACGCTGATAGTAGTGTTACTATCTACAAAGCTAGAATTGTCGCAAAAGGTTTTCGACAAGTTCAAGGTGTTGACTACGGTGAGAGTTTCTCACTCGTATCTATGCTTAAGTCTATCCGAATCATGTTAGCAATTGCCGCATTTTATGAAATCTGGCAAATGGATAAACAAAACTGCATTCCTTAATGGATTTATTAAAGAAGAGTTGTATATGATGCAACCAGAAGGTTTTGTCGATCCTAAAGGTACTAACAAAATATGCAAACTCCAGCGATCCATCTATGGACTGGTACAAGCATCTCGGAGTTGGAATATACGCTTTGATAAGTTGATCAAAGCATATAGTTTTATACAGACTTGCGGTGAAGCCTGTATTTACAAGAAAGTGAGTGGGAGCACTACAGCATTTCTGATAAGTATATGTGAATGACATATTGTTGATCAGAGATAATGTAGAATTATTCTGCAAAGCATAAAGGAGTGTTTGAAAGGAGTTTTTCAAAGAAAGACCTCGGTGAAGCTGCTTACATATTGAGCATCAAGATCTATAGAGATAGATCAAGACGCTTGATAAGTTTTCAATGAGTACATACCTTAACAAGTTTTTGAAGTAGTTCAAAATGGAACAGTCAAAGAAAGAGTTCTTGCCTGTGTTACAAGGTGTGAAATTGAGTAAGACTCAAAGCCCGACCAAGGCAGAAGATAGAGAGAGAATGAAAGTCATTCCCTATGCCTCAGCTATAGGTTCTATAAAGTATGCCATGCTGTGTACCAGACCTATTGTATACCCTGCCCTGAGTTTGGCAAAGGAGTACAATAGTGATCTAGGAGTAGATCACTGGACATTGGTCAAAATTATCCTTAGTGGAATAAGGATATGTTTCTCGATTATGGAGGTGACAAAAGGTTTGTCGTAAAGGGTTATGTCGATGCAAGTTTTGACACTGATCCAGATGACTCTAAATCTCAATCTGGATACATATTTAAAGTGGGAGCAATTAGCTAGAGTAGCTCCATGCAGAGCATTGTTGACATAGAAAATTGCAAAATACTTACGGATCTGAATGTGGTAGACCCGTTGACTAAACTTCTCTCACAAGCAAAACATGATCACACCTTAGTACTCTTTGGGTGTTAATCACATAGCGATGTGAACTAGATTATTGACTCTAGTAAACCCTTTGGGTGTTGGTCACATGTTGATGTGAACTATGGGTGTTAATCACATGGTGATGTGAACTATTGGTATTAAATCACATGGCGATGTGAACTAGATTATTGACTCTAGTGCAAGTGGGAGACTGAAGGAAATATGCCCTAGAGGAAATAATAAAGTTATTATTTATTTCCTTATATCATGATAAATGTTTATTATTCATGCTAGAATTGTATTAACCAAAAACATAATACATGTGTGAATACATAGACAAACATAGTATCACTAGTATGCCTCTACTTGACTAGCTCGTTGATCAAAGATGGTTATGTTTCCTAACCATAGACATGAGTTGTCATTTGATTAACGGGATCACATCATTAGGAGAATGATGTGATTGACTTGACTCATTCCGTTAGCATAGCACTTGATTGTTTAGTTTGTTGCTATTGCTTTCTTCATGACTTATACATGTTCCTATGACTATGAGATTATGCAACTCCCGTTTACCGGAGGAACACTTTGTGTGCTACCAAATGTCACAACGTAACTGGGTGATTATAAAGGTGCTCTACACGTGTCTCTGAAGGTACTTGTTGGGTTGGCGTATTTCGAGATTAGGATTTGTCACTCCGATTGTCGGAGAGGTATCTCTGGGCCCTCTCGGTAATGCACATCACATAAAGCCTTGCAAGCATTGCAACTAATAAGTTAGTTGCGAGATGATGTATTACGGAACGAGTAAAGAGACTTGCCGGCAAAGATATTGAACTAGGTATTGAGATACCGACGATCAAATCTCGGGCAAGTAACATACCGATGACAAAGGGAACAACGTATGTTGTTATGCGGTCTGACCGATAAAGATCTTCGTAGAATATGTAGGAGCCAATATGAGCATCCAGGTTCCGGTATTGGCTATTGACCAGAGACGTGTCTCGATCCTGTCTACAAAGTTCTCGAACCCGTAGGGTCCGCACGCTTAACGTTACGATGACAGTTTCATTATGAGTTTATATATTTTGATGTACCGAAGGTTGTTCAGAGTCCCGGATGTGATCACAGACATGACGAGGAGTCTCGAAATGGTCGAGAAATAAAGATTGATATATTGGACGGCTATATTCGGACACCGGAAGTGTTTCGGGTGATTTCAGAGAAAGCCGGAGTGCCGGAGGGTTACTGGACCCCCCCCCCCCGGGAGAAGTAATGGGCCTTATGGGCCTTAGTGGAAAGAGAGAGGGGCTACCAGGATGGGCCACGTGCCCCCTCCCCCTCTGGTCCGAATAGGACTAGGAGAGGGGGGCGGCGCCCCCCTTTCCTTCTCCCTCTCCCCCTTCCTTTCCCCCTCCTAGTAGGAGTAGGAAAGAGGGGAGTCCTACTCCTACTAGGAGGAGGAATCCTCCTCCTGGCGCGCCTTGCAAGGGCCGGCTGGCCTCCCCCCTTGCTCCTTTATATACGGGGGCAGGGGGGCACCTCTAGACACACAAGTTGATCTTCGTGATCGTTCTCTTAGCCGTGTGCGGTGCCCCCTCCACCATAATCCTCGATAATATTGTAGCGGTGCTTAGGCGAAGCCCTGCGACGGTAGAACATCAAGATCGTCACCACGCCGTCGTGCTGACGGAACTCTTCCCCGACACTTTGCTGGATCGGAGTCCGGGGATCGTCATCGAGCTGAACGTGTGCTAGAACTCGGAGGTGTCGTAGTTTTGGTGCTTGATCGGTCGGGCCGTGAAGACGTACGACTACATCAACCGCGTTGTGCTAACGCTTCCGCTTCCGGTCTATGAGGGTACGTAGACAACACTCTCCCCTCTCGTTGCTATGCATCACCATGATCTTGCGTGTGCGTAGGAAATTTTTTGAAATAACTATGTTCCCCAACACCACCACCCTCGTGGCCAGGTGGCAGCTCCTCCCGCGGTAATTTTTGCATAGTAAATCCTCAAATATTCCCGAAAAAATCATATTAAATTGGCATGGCATTCTGAGGACTTATTTTCGGGATATTTTTATATTGCACGGATAAGTCAGGAAACAGACAGAAAATACTATTTTTACTTTACTTAATATAAATAACAGAAAGTAAAAGTGGGGTACAGAAGTTTGTGCTTCTAGTTTCATCCATCTCATGCTCATCAAAAATAATCCACTAACAAGGTTGATCAAGTCTTGTTAACAAACTCATTCCGATAATCATGAAACCGGAGAAATTTCGAATAACACTAAGTTACCTCAACGGGGATATGCACATCCCCAATAATAAGAAAGTCATATTTCTTCTTGACAGTAGGAAGAGGAAATTCAAAACCTCCTAATATAATCGATGGAATTTTTCCAATATAATTGATACTATGAACTTGAGGTTGTTTCCTCGGAAAGTGTACCGTATGCTCATTACCATTAACATGAAAAGTGACATTGCCTTTGTTGCAATCAATAACAGCCCTTGCAGTATTAAGAAAAGGTCTTCCCAGAATAATAGACATACTATCAACCTCGGGAATATCAAGAATAACAAAGTCCGTTAAAATAGTAACGTTTGCAACCACAACAGGAACATCCTCACAAATACTGACAGGTATAGCAGTTGATTTATCAGCCACTTGCAAAGATATTTCAGTAGGTGTCAACTTATTCAAGTCAAGTCTACGATATAAAGAGAAAGGCATAACACTAACACCGGCTCCAAGATCACATAAAGCAGTTTTAATATAATTTCTTTTAATGGAGCAAGGTATAGTAGGTACTCCGGGATCTCCAAGTTTCTTTGGTATTCCACCCTTAAAAGTAAAATTAGCAAGCATGGTGGAAATTTCAGCTTCCGGCATCTTTCTTTTATTAGAAATGATATCCTTCATATATTTAGCATAAGGATTTGTTTTGAGCGCATCAGTTAATCTCATACGCAAAAAGATAGGCCTAATCATTTCAGCAAAGCACTCAAAATCCTCATCATCCTTTTTCTTGGATGGTTTCGGAGGAAAAGGCATGGGTTTCTGAACCTAAGGTTCCCTTTCTTTACCATGTTTCCTAGCAACAAAGTCTCTTTTATCATAACGTTGATTCTTTGATTGTGGGTTATCAAGATCAACAACAGGTTCAATTTCTACATCATTATCATTACTAGGTTGAGCATCATCATGAACATCATCATTAATATTTTTATTAGGTTCATGTTCATTACCAGATTGTGTTTCAGCATCAGACGTAGATATATCATTTGGATTATCAGGTGGTTCAGCAATAGGTTCACTAGAAGTTTGCACAGTTCTATCATTTTTCTTCTTCTTCTTTTTAGAAGAACTAGGAACATCAATATTATTTCTTTGAGAATCTTGCTCGATTCTCTTAGGGTGGCCTTCAGGATACAAAGGTTCCTGAGTCACTCTACTAGTTCTAGTAGCCACTCTAACAGCATAATCATTTTTCTTACTATTCATTTCATTAAGCACTTCTTTTTGAGCCTTAAGTACTTGTTCTACTTGAGTGGTAACCATAGAAGCATGTTTGCTAACAAGTTTAAGTTCACCTTTAATATTAGCCATATAATCACCCAAGCGTCTAATCATATAAGCATTTTCTTTTAATTGTCTACCAAAATAAGCATTGAAGTCGTCTTGCTTAAACATAAAGTTATCAAACTCATCCAAGCACTGACTAGCAATTTTAGTAGGAGGGACTTCAGCTTTATCATATCTATAGAGAGAATTTACCTTTACTACCTCTGTCGGGATATCGGGATCAGGAGGTTCTTCAGTAAATAAATAATTGAGATCATATGTTTCTTCAACAGGCGGTATATTAAGACCATGTATTTCTTCAATAGGAGGTAAATTCTTAACGTCTTCAGCTTTAATACCTTTTTCTTTCATAGATTTCTTTGCCTCTTGCATGTCTTCGGGATTGAGAAATAGAATACCTCTCTTCTTCGGAGTTGGTTTAGGAATAGGCTTAGTAATTGGAGCAGGAGCTGGCTCAGGAGGTGCCCAATTATTTTCATTTGTCAACATATTATTCAATAGAATTTCAGCTTCATCCGGTGTTCTTTATCTGAAAAGAGAACCAGCACAACTATCCAGGTAATCTCTGGAAGCATCGGTTAGTCCATTATAAAAGATATCAAGTATTTCAGGTTTCTTAAGAGGATGATCAGGCAAAGCATTAAGTAGCTTGAGAAGCCTCCCCCAAGCTTGTGGGAGTCTCTCTTCTTTAATTTGCATGAAGTTGTGTATTTCCCTCAAAGAAGCTTGTTTCTTATGAGCAGGGAAATATTTACCAGAGAAGTAATAAATCATATCCTGGGGACTACGCACACAACCAGGATCAAGAGAATTAAACCATGTCTTAACATCACCCTTTAATGAGAACGGAAATAAAAGTAACGCGGTCTCTCATCATTAGTGAACAGGGCAGCTATATCATTTAATTTAGTAAGATGTGCCACAACAGTTTCAGATTCATAGCCATAAAATGGATCACATTCAACCAAAGTAATTATATCAGGATCAACAGAGAATTCATAATCCTTATCAGGAACACAAATAGGTGAAGTAGCAAAAGCAGGGTCAGGTCTCATTTTTTCTCTAAGTGATTCTCTGTTCCATTTAATTAATAACCTCTTAAGCTCATATCTATCTTTGCAAGCAAAAATAGCGGCAGAAGATTCCATATCAAAAAGATAACCCTCAGGAATAACATGCATATTTTCATCATCACTATCATAATCGTATTCAGATTCAATAATTTCTTTTTCTCTAGCACTAGCAATTTGTTCATCAAGAAATTCACTAAGGGGCACAGTAGTATCAGGCATAGAAGCAGTTTCATCATAAGTATCATGCATAGCAGAAGTGGCATCATCAATAACATGCGACATATCAGAACGAATAGCAGAAGCAGGTGTAGTTGTCGCAAACTTACTCATAACAGAAGGTGAATCAAGTGCAGAGCTAGATGGCAGTTCCTTACCTCCCCTCGTAGTTGAGGGATAGATCTTGGTTTTTGGATCTCTCAAGTTCTTCATAGTGTCCAGCAGATATAAATCTCAAGTGACTCAAAGAATAGAGCTATGCTCCCCGGCAACGGCGCCATAAATTAGTCTTGATAACCCACAAGTATAGGGGATCGCAACAGCTTTCGAGGGTAGAGTATTCAACCCAAATTTATTGATTCGACACAAGGGGAGCCAAAGAATATTCTCAAGTATTAACAGCTGAGTTGTCAATTCAACCACACCTGGAAACTTAGTATCTGCAGCAAAGTGTTTAGTAGCAAAGTAATATGATAGTGGCGGTAGCGGCAACAAAAGTAAAGACAGCAAAAGTATTGTTTTTGGTATTTTGTAGTGATTGTAACAGTAACAACGGGAAAGTAAATAAGCGTAAACCAGTATATGGAAAACTCGTAGGCACCGGATCAGTGATGGATAATTATGCCGGATGCGGTTCATCATGTAACAGTCATAACATAGGGTGACACAGAACTAGCTCCAATTCATCAATGTAATGTAAGCATGTATTCCGTATATAGTCATACGTGCTTATGGAAAAGAACTTGCATGGCATCTTTTGTCCTACCCTCCCGTGGCAGCGGGGTCCTATTGGAAACTAAGGGATATTAAGGCCTCCTTTTAATAGAGAACCGGAACAAAGCATTAGCACATAGTGAATACATGAACTCCTCAAACTATGGTCATCACCGGGAGTGGTCCCGATTATTGTCACTTCGGGGTTGCCGGATCATAACACATAGTAGGTGACTATAGACTTGCAAGATCGGATCAAGAACTCACATATATTCATGAAAACATAATAGGTTCAGATCTGAAATCATGGCACTCGGGCCCTAGTGACAAGCATTAAGCATAGCAAAGTCATAGCAACATCAATCTCAGAACATAATGGATACTAGGGATCAAACCCTAACAAAACTAACTCGATTACATGATAAATCTCATCCAACCCATCACCGTCCAGCAAGCCTACGATGGAATTACTCACGCACGGCGGTGAGCATCATGAAATTGGTGATGGAGGATGGTTGATGATGACGACGGCGACGAATCCCCCTCTCCGGAGCCCCGAACGGACTCCAGATTAGCCCTCCCGAGAGGTTTTAGGGCTTGGCGGCGGCTCCGTATCGTAAAATGTGATGATTTCTTCTCTCTGATTTTTTTCTCTCCGAAAGCAAATATATAGAGTCAGAGTTGGCATCGGAGGGTTTCCAGGGGGCCCACGAGGTAGGGGGCGCGCCCTAGGGGGGGGCGCCCCCCATCCTCGTGAGAAGGGTGTGGGCCCCCTGGTCTTCATCTTTGGCGAGGATTTTTTATTGTTTTTTCTAAGATGTTCCGTGAAGTTTCAGGTCATTCTGAGAATATTTGTTTTCTGCACATAAAACAACACCATGGTAATTCTGCTGAAAAAAGCGTCAGTCCAGGTTAGTTCCATTCAAATCATACAAGTTAGAGTCCAAAACAAGAACAAAAGTGTTTGGAAAAGTAGATACTACGGAGACGTATCAGTAGGGGCGCGGCAGGAGGGGGTAGGAGACCGACATCGTTTTTTTCTAGGGTTTGGGTGTCCTCGAGAGTTTTGGTCGAGCGAGAGTGCCGGGGGGTGCTCCCGTGGTATAAGTTATCACGGTCGAGAGGGGGTATATATATCGACCGCCCCTCATGTCGAAGTTATTCGGAAGGGGGTTATATCGACAATGACGACATACATACATGGGAAAATAATGTTATCGGGGAGGGGGTATATCGACCCCCCCTCCCCTCGTGTTGAAGTTATCGGGATAGAAGAGAAGAAGGAAAAAAATAGAATTTTCTTATTTTTTCTTAAATGTAACTTTTGCATATATGAACATACATACATAAATTATACATACATGAAAAAAATTGCTATGAACAAAAAAACATCATATATGAATATTTTGTATATACATCCATATCCATCCATCCATCCATTCATACATACATACATGGACAAAAAAATGCTATGAACAAAAACATCAGTAGTAATTATTTTATTAATGATTTGGCCTCAAAAAATTCTTTTATTAGTATTTTCAAACTCTAGAATGACCTTTTTGCACTGGAACTATTTCAAATAATTCCTTTCAAATGCCACAAAATTTTTGAGAACTCCTCTGATGCCTATAGATCATTTTTATTCAAAAACCCACTTTGGTCATTTGAAAATTTTGAGCACAACTTCCATTTTTCAATTTTGGTCCAATCTTGGCATTGAACTACAGCTCTATTTTTCCTTGCTAAAAAAATTCTGAGTTTTTTACATCTTGTAGTCCTTCCTACTAAACCCTTAAGTCCCGAAGGGCAGCCCCAATTTCATCTAGCAAGTCCACCAAAAAAATTCATGTAGTTTCTGTCCAGCACTAAATTTTAATAAAACTTGCACTAACAAGTTTTTCCTTTTATCAAACCAACTTGACCATCTTCACTAACATCCAAGGAGACATCATCCTGCCAAGTTTCACATAAAACAAGGTTCCCTAGCTAGCCCTAGCGTTTCATCAAACACCTTGTGTACATGGCTGAAAACATGAAATTCTCTGAAACTTTGCACTGAACCAACTTCACCATCATCACATACATGAAGGAAGGACAGAGGATAGGGGTGGGAGGAAGGAGGGAGTTATAACACCCCGGATGTATCTTTCCCAATTTGTACTCCAACTCTTGCCGTTTCCGGCGTTAAGTTATATTTATTTCTCGGGTTCGGGTCTTTGTCTCCGTGTGTTGTTTTCGTTGTCATGCATCTCATATCATGTCATCATGTGAATTGCATTTGCATACATGTTTGTCTCATGCATTCGAGCATTTTCCCCGTTGTCCGTTTTGCATTCTGCCGCTTCGTTCTTCTCCGGTGGTCATTTCTAGCTTTCTTTTGTGTGTGGGGATTAAACATTTCCGGATTGGACCGAGACTTGCCAAGAGGCCTTGGTTTACTACCAGTAGACCGCCTGTCAAGTTTTGTATCATTTGGACTTCGTTTGATACTCCAACGGTTAACCGAGGGACCGAAAAGGCCTCGTGTGTGTTGCAGGCCAACACCCCTCTAATTTGGCCCAAAACCCACCAAACTCTGCTCCATGTCCTAGAGCGTTCGATCACGATCGCGTGGCCGAAAACCGCACCTCATTTGGACTCTCCTAGCTCCACTTATGCCTATAAATAGCCCCCCGTTTTCGGATCTCTTCTTCCTCCCCGAAACCCTAGTCTAAAAAAAAACAGATCCCCGCACCGACGGACGTGTCCGCCCCCGGCCGGACAGCGTCCGCCGCCGCCCGCGCCCAACCGGGCGTTGCCACGTGGCCCTCGCCACTCCGTCGCCGCCGCGGCCCGGGAGGCCCGAGTCGGGCTCCTGAGGCCCGTAGCCACGCCGCCGCCCGGGTCATCCTCCGCCGCCCGCGCCGCCCTTCTTTTCCGGCGCCGACGCCGCCTCCTCTCGCCGCCGACTCGCCGGCCGCCTCGCCAACACGCGCCGGACCCAGCCCTCGCCGCCACGCGCCGGACCCCGCCTCGCCAAGCTCGCCGCCGACCCCGTCGTCCGGAAGCCCTCGCCGGCGCCGACTCCCTCCTCGCTGGAGCCCTGCTTCCTCGCCAGAGAGCTTCGGTGAACAGTGCCGGCCGCGCCTCGGTTTCCGTGCGAAACCCTAGATCTAATCCGAGAGGTTGATTTTTTTTTGCTAAGTCCCAGGAATTTTCACTTCACATGCTCCTGTTCGAGACCCCGTAACTTTGCATCCGTAGCTCCGATTTGGGCATATAGTATATCAAAATGTTCATCTCGACGAGTACATCATTTCGTTCCATTGCATCATTTTCATTTGAGTTCATCTTGATGCCCAAAATGCTGTTAGAAGGAGGCTTCGTGAGTTAATGGTCAGATCTGCTAGTTCATCTTAGACTTTTGTCGTTTTTGCCATGATTATTGTGTGCATGATATGCCTGTGAGTCCTTCATATGTTTTGTTAAGAATTTTGACTTCTTTCCAGAGGTGCAACCCATGCATTTTTAGGATGTGTGTGGTGACTTGTGCAAGCTTGCAAAGTGAGGCACCCGGTAAATCTGTTTTCAAGGACTTAGTTGTTTTCACCAAGTCTGGGATATTTTAGTTCATGATGCCATGTGTTCAGCTTGTTTCCTAGTGATCCGTGCCTCTTTTGAGGATGATCAGTAAAGTAGTTTTGTTAATCATGTTGTGCTCTATCCATCCATGTCTTTGTTTGCAATTATGGAGCAACCTAGCTTGAGTCAATCGAGCTCTACTTTTGCCTCGTGGTGAATCTGGGCAGATCGTCAACTTGTTTGCGATTTTGCCGATGTTGTTGTAGTTGATCCGTGCATGCTATGCCTTTGTTCTTGCCATGTCTAGCTTGTATTTTGTGCCTTCTTTATGGGTGTATGCTTGCCTTGCCATGACTTGCACCGTGGTGACTGCATCGAGCTCGTTTACATGCCTTCGTGAGTTATATTTCAGCATGTCTCAGTTTTCACTAAGTCTGAAAACTAATTATGTTTTTGCTATGTTCGTGTGCTCGTTAGTATATTTTGTGATCCCTTTTGGCCCCAGGTCACTTTGGGTCTTTTGTTAAGCTTGTTGAGTAGCTCCGTTCCATGTTCTTACTTGTCTTAAGCAGGTCATGTATCATGTTGTTTTGCTGCTCCGAAGAGGGCTTCGTGATCTGAAATTTCAGACAAGTGTTGATTTCACTAAGTCTGAGATCTGTTTTGCATTTGCGTTTTTGACATGCTTGTTTGAACCTCATAATGGACGAATTGGCCGAGGCTCAGTGCTAGTCTTTTGTTAAGCATCTTGTGTGCATCCCTGCCACGTATTTTGTTGTCATGTTTGGTGGCTGTAGCATGTTCATCTCATTGCATTTAGGTGCCTACTTGCTGTAAATCGCAGACCGGTGTCATTCTTAAAATGCTTGCCATTTCCAAACCGTAACTCCGATTCCGATGATGTTTATATCGTTTTCAAGCGATTTCATCTCATCCCAGTGGCACCCTTGGAATTCCAAGTTGAGGCCAGGTTCATGCATTTCCTGTCATATCTTGCATTTTGCATCCCGCATCGCATCCCGCATAGCATATCTTCATTTCATCATATTGCTTGGTCTTGCACGTGGTTGATTGTATCCTTGTTGCTTGTTTGTCTTGTTTGGGTAGAGCCGGGAGACGAGTTCGCTACCGAGGAGCCCGTTGAGTTTGCTTGTGAGGATCCAGTCAACTCTAACAACTGTGCAGGCAAGATGATCATACCCTCGAAATCACTACTATCTTTGCTATGCTAGTTTGCTCGCTCTTTGCTATGCCAATGCTACGATTCCTACCATTTGCTTTTCAGCCTCCTAATTGCATGTCAAACCTCTAACCCACCTTGTCCTAGCAAACCGTTGATTGGCTATGTTACCGCTTTGCTCAGCCCTTCTTATAGCGTTGCTAGTTGCAGGTGAAGATTGGAGGTCGTTCCTTGTTGGAACATTTATTTACTTGTTGGGATATCATTCAATTGCTATGTTATCTTAATGCATCTATATACTTGGTAAAGGGTGGAAGGCTCGGCCTCTCGCCTAGTGTTTTGTTCCACTCTTGCCGCCCTAGTTTCCGTCATATCGGTGTTATGTTCCCGGATTTTTGCGTTCCTTACGTGGTTGGGTTATAATGGGAACCCCTTGATAGTTCGCCTTGATTAAAGCTTTTCCAGCAATGCCCAACATTGGTTTTACCATTCGCCACCTAGCCTCTTTTTCCCTTGGGTTACCGGAGCCCGAGGGTCATCTTATTTTAAACCCCCCCCCCCCGGGCCAGTGCTCCTCTGAGTGTTGGTCCGACCAAGTAGACTGCGGGGCCACCTCGGGGCAACTTGAGGGTTGGTTTTACTCGTAGGATGTCTCATCTGAGTGTGCCCTGAGAAACAGATATGTGCAGCTCCTATCGGGATTTGTCGGCACATTCGGGCGGTGTTGCTGGTCTTGTTTTAACCTGTCGAAGTGTCTTGAGTTACCGAGATACCGAGTCTGATCGGAACGTCTTGGGAGGAGGTCTATTCCTTCGTTGACCGTGAGAGCTTGTCATGGGCTAAGTTGGGACTCCCTTGCAGGGATTGAACTTTCGAAAGCCGTGCCCGCGGTTATGGGCAGATGGGAATTTGTTAATGTCCGGTTGTAGATAACTTGAACCTTAATTAATTAAAATGAATCAACCGTGTGTGTTACCGTGATGGCCTCTTCTCGGCGGAGTCCGGGAAGTGGACACGGTGTTGGAGTTGTGCTTGCGCAGGTTGTTCTTCTAGATTCTCGCTCGCGCTTTGCCTCCTCTTCTCGCTCTCTTTTGCGTATAAGTTAGCCACCATATATGCTAGTCGCTTGCTGCAGCTCCACATACATTTGCCTTACCCCTTCCTATAAGCTTAAATATTCTTGATCGCGAGGGTGCGAGATTGCTGAGTCCCTGTGGCTCGCAGATACTATAATTCCAGATGCAGGTCCAGGTGATCTCGCTCCAGGTGACGAGTACGAGCTCAAGTGGGAGTTCGACGAGGACTCTCAGCGTTACTACGTGTCTTTTCCTGATGATCAGTAGTGGTGCCTAGTTGGGGTTCAATTCAGGGCCTTGTCGCATGTTGGGTTTTCTTCTATTTTGGCGCCGTAGTCGGGTCATGAGTGTTTGTATGATGGATGTTATTTATGTACTCTGATGTGACGTGGCGAGTGTAAGCCAACTATGTTCTTCCCCTTTTATTATATATTACATGGGATGTTGTAATGATTGCCTGACTTGCGACATTGCTTTCAATGCGGTTATGTCTCTAAGTCGTGCCTCGACACGTGGGAGCTATAGCCGCATCGAGGGCGTTACAAGTTGGTATCAGAGCCTTCCCCGACCTTAGGAGCCCCATTGCTTGATCGTTCTAGCAGCCAAGTTGTGTCTAGAAAAAAATGTTTTGAGTCATTTAGGAACTATATATCGGAGAGCTTAGGAATTCGTTTTACTTCCCAGTCTCCTCATCGCTCTGGTAAGGCATCCTGACGTAGAGTTTTGACTCTTCTCTTCTCAAATTTCACTAAAAAAAACTTTAGGATCACGCGAGTATCTTGGAATCGTTCCGATGGCTTATGATGAGAACATTGACTTGGTGCCTCCTGTCAGGGGTTTAGTGGAAGTGTCCCGGGGAGTTGAGCTCTGAGGTGTTGTCATCATAATTTTATCGTTGCAATTCTGGAATACTTGAGATATGTTCGCCGACATCGAAAATCTCTTTTATGCAGTTCGTTGGTGAGATAACCTCGACGCCACCCAGTACTGGGGCGGGAGTTCGGGAGTATCGCCATAACTTGTATAACGGATGCTTTTCGAAGGTTGAGGTAGATGGTTTCCGAAGTTTTCTTGGTTATGTGTTGAAGGATGGATACAGCTCGATGTAGGATTTGCTAGTTTGGGTGAGATATTATGCTTCCCCTATATCCCCAACACCTGATTGCATAACCGGAAAGGTTCGGGAGTTTCATAGGTGGGAATTCTAGTAACTCTAGTTCTTCTTCCACGGATATTGGTTTGAGATTGGGATTTCTTACCGATTATTCGTTCTTGATCCGTACCTTGTTGATTTATTTCTCTACCTTAATTCTACGTGGCTTCTCAATTTATGGATATGTGACCACTTCAAGAGGAATGCATTCGTTCATTTTGTTCGGATGTGAAGACTATATGTTGCAATTTTCATTCCGTTGGTTTCAGCTTCATGTATCTGTCTTTGTGCTAACGGTGGTCAACCTCTTCAGGATGGCTCCCGCTAAGAGCACCAGTCAGAACCAGAATCAAGATCTGCCACCACCTCCACCTCCTCCGGAGGCATGGCAAGCTGTGATGGCTGCAACCAATGCAAACACTCAGCTGATCATGCAAATTCTCCAAGAGCGCAGTCAAGGCAGTCAAGGGAATCAAGGCAGCAATCAGAGTCACTTTGCTACACTCAACCAGTTCCTTGCTAACGGGCCAAAGACTTTCAGCAATTGTGTTGAGGCAACCGATGCTGACGATTGGCTTGTGGATCTGTGTAAGCATTTCGAGTGCAGTAACGTCAGGCCTGAGGACTTTGTGAAGTTCGCTTCCTTCCAACTCAAAGATCAAGCTGCATAATGGTTCCAGCAGTACAAGGATTCCAGAGGTGGACATGTTATCACTTGGGATGATTTCCGTCGAGATTTCCGAGCTCATCATATTCCGCAGAGTGTGGTTGAAAGCAAGCGTGAGGAATTCTGCAATCTGAAGCAAGGTTCTTTGACTGTCTATGACTACAACAAGTTGTTCCAGAAGCTTGCCCGCTTTGCCAAGCAGGACGTGCCTGATGAGAAGAGCATGATATACCAGTTCAGGGGTGGTCTCAGAGAAGATATTCAGCTCGCTCTTGTTCTCTTTGAGCCCTTGAGGTACGATGAGTTCTACAACATGGCACTGAAGCAAGAGGCTGCTCAGTTGAGGTGTGATGCTTCCAGGAAGCGAGTCAGAGATGTTACTCCTTCTTCCTCTACTCAAGTGGCCAAGCAGCAGAAGTTTTGGCTTCCTCCTCCTCCGTTTCGTCAGCCGTTTCAGCAGAAGAGCAAAGGTGGCAGTGGTTCTTCCCACCCACCCAACCCTGGCTTTCAGAACAAGACTTCGTCTCAAGCTCCAAGATCGAGTGCTGCGTATCACCGTCCGCTTTCAGAGGTCACGTGCGACAAGTGCCAACAGAAGGGTCACTATGCCAACAAGTGTTTCAACCAGAGGCGTCTTCCTCCTCCTCCTGTGAGATCGGCAAGTACCGCTATGATCAAGCATAACCCCAAGCACGCCAAGGTCAATTTGATGAATGCAGCTCAGGCAGAGAACTCGTCAGATGTGATCATGGGTAACCTTCCTGTTAATGATATTCCTGCAAAAGTTCTTTTTGACACTGGTGCATCGCATTCCTTTTTGTCATGCCCTTTTGCATCGAAGCACAATGTTGATACCGAGATTATGCCCAAAGTCATGCAAGTTGTTTCTCCCGGCAAGCTTTTGACTTCTAGTTTGGTTGCTCCCGATGTCTCTATCACGTTGGGCGATTACAAGTTTCTCTCTTCTCCGGTGGTTCTTGGTAACTCGGATATTGATCTTATTCTCGGGATGGATTGGCTTTCTAAGCACAAGGCTCAGCTTGATTGTGCAGCCAGGCAGATTCAATTGACTCATTCGTCTGAGGATGTAATTGTCTTTGCCGCTCGGGATGATACTATCCGTCTGTTTTCTCTCAATGAGAAGGGTGAATTGGACGCTATTTCGCAAATTCCAGTCGTTTGCGAATATCAAGACGTCTTTCCAGAAGAGCTCCCAGGAATGCCTCCGCACCGGCCAGTTGAATTCGTTATTGATCTTGAGCCTGGCACGGAACCTGTGTGCAAACGTCCTTACAAGCTCGGACTTGAAGAGTTGAAGGAGCTGAAGAAGCAACTCGATGAGCAAGAAAGAATGGGTCTCATCCGGCCTAGTTCTTCTCCGTGGGGTTGTGGTGTTCTTTTTGTGAAGAAGAAGGATGGAACGGACCGACTTTGTGTTGATTACCGTCCAGTGAACAAGAAGACCATCAAGAACAAATACCCACTTCCCAACATCAATGAGCTGTTCGAACAACTCAAAGGTGCTCAAGTATTCTCCAAGCTTGATCTCCGTATGGGTTATCACCAGATTCGCATTCGTGAAGAAGATATTCCCAAGACAGCATTCAGAACAAGCTTTGGTTCATACGAATACAGTGTCATGTCTTTTGGCCTCGCCAACGCTCCTCCAACGTTCTCTCGCATGATGAATTTCATCTTCAACGCCTACACCAATGACTTTGTTTTGGTCTATCTCGACAACATTCTGGTTTTCTCGAAGAACAAGGAAGATCATGCCAAGCACTTGCGTTTGGTTCTTGATAAGCTCAGGGAACATCAGTTCTACGCCAAGTTCTCCAAGTGTGAATTTTGGCTCGATGAGGTTCTTTATCTTGGTCATATCATCTCTGCCAAGGGCATTTCCGTGAATCCTGAGAAGGTGTTTGCAATTGTGAATTGGGAACCTCCTCAGAATGTGAAGCAACTCCGCAGTTTTCTCGGTCTCGCAAGCTATTGCCGAAGATTCGTTGAAAACTTTTCCAAGATCGCGAAGCCTCTCTCTAATCTTCTTCAGAAGCACGTCAAGTATGTTTGGTCTCCAGAGTGTGATATTGCTTTCAACACTTTGAAAGAGAAGTTGATCACTACTCCAGTTTTGACTCCGCCTGATGAATCCAAGCCGTACGAGGTCTTTTGTGATGCCTCTCTCCAAGGTCTTGGCACAGTTTTGATGCAAGAGAAGAAAGTTGTTGCTTATACATCTCGCCAGTTGAAGCCTAATGAGAAGAACTACCCCACTCATGATCTTGAGTTGGCGGCAGTTGTGCATGCTCTTTTGACTTGGAGACATCTTCTATTGGGAAGAAAAGTGGACATTTTCACTGATCACAAGAGTCTCAAGTACATCTTCACTCAGCCTAATCTAAACCTCAGGCAAACTCGACAGGTCAAAATGATTCAAGAGTATAATCCGAGTATCGAGTATACTCCAGGAAAGGCAAATGTGATTGCTGACGCTTTGAGCAGAAAGGCTTACTGCAACAGTCTGATTCTTAAGCCTTATCAACCCGAGCTTTGTGAAGCTTTCCGCAAACTTAATCTGCAAGTTGTTCCTCAGGGTTTCCTCGCCAACCTTCAAGTCTCTCCTACCTTAGAAGACCAGATTCGCCAAGCCCAGCTTCTTTATGCTATGGTGAAAAAGGTGAAGATTGGGATTGCCAAGAGTCAGTCCAAGTACAAGTGCTACCGCCTTGATGACAAGGACACTCTCTTCTTCGAGGATCGTATTGTTGTGCCCAAAGGTGACCTCCGTCAAGTGATCATGAACGAGGCTCACAATTCTCTCCTCTCCATCCACCCTGGGAGCACGAAGATGTATCAGGACCTCAAGAAAGCTTATTGGTGGACTCGAATGAAGCGCGAGATCGCTCAATTCGTGAATGAATGTGATGTCTGCAGAAGAGTGAAGGCAGAACACCAAAGGCCAGCAGGTCTCCTCCAACCTCTTGCCATTCCAGAATGGAAGTTTGACCACATTGAGATGGACTTCGTGACTGGATTTCCTAAGTCCAAGCGTGGCAATGATGCTATATTTGTTGTCATCGACAAACTCACCAAAGTGGCTCACTTTATGCCTATCAAAGAGTCGATCACTGCAGCTCAATTGGCGGAACTCTATACCTCTCGTATTGTCTCTCTGCACGGTATTCCTCAAGTGATATCTTCAGACCGTGGCAGCATCTTTACCTCCAAGTTTTCGGATTTATTTTCAGAAGGCCATGGGCACCAACATCCGCTTCAGCACTGCTTTCCATCCTCAAACAAGCGGTCAAGTCGAGCGTGTCAACCAGATTCTTGAAGATATGCTCAGGGCTTGTGTGATCTCCTTCGGCATGAAATGGGAGGATTGTCTTCCTTATGCGGAATTCTCCTACAATAACAGTTTTCAAGCAAGTTCGGGCAAGGCCCCATTTGAAATTCTGTATGGCAGGAAGTGTCGTACCCCTCTCAACTGGTCTGAAACCGGTGAACGTCAGCTGCTGGGTAATGACTTAATCACAGAAGCAGAAGAAATGTGCAAAGTCATTCGTGATAACCTCAAAGCAGCCCAATCCCGTCAGAAGAGCTACTATGATAGTAAGCACCGTGATTTGGCTTTTGAGATCGGAGATCATGTTTACCTCCGTGTCTCTCCTATGAAAGGTACTCGTCGCTTAGGTATCAAAGGGAAGCTTGCCCCTAGATATGTGGGACCTTTCAAGATTGTCAGCAAGAGAGGCGACCTCGCCTATCAACTCGAGCTTCCTTCAAACTTTGCAAATGTTCATGACGTATTCCATGTCTCTCAGCTTCGAAAGTGCTTCAAGACTCCTGACTGCACAGTCAACTTCGAGGACATTGAGCTCCAAGAAGATCTCTCCTATCGTGAGCACCCAGTTGCTATTCTTGAAGAGACTGAACGCAAGACTCGCAACAAGTCAATCAAATTTCTCAAAGTAAAGTGGTCACACCATTCCGACCGTGAAGCTACCTGGGAACGTGAGGATCACCTCCGTTCTGAGTACCCGGAGTTCTTTCAGTCCTAGATCTCGGGACGAGATCTTTTCGTAGTGGTGGAGTGTTGTAACACCCCGGATGTAACTTTCCCAATTTGTACTCCAACTCTTGCCGTTTCCGGCGTTAAGTTATATTTATTTCTCGGGTTTGGGTCTTTGTCTCCGTGTGTTGTTTTCGTTGTCATGCATCTCATATCATGTCATCATGTGCATTGCATTTGCATACATGTTCGTCTCATGCATTCGAGCATTTTCCCCGTTGTCCGTTTTGCATTCCGGTGCTTCGTTCTTCTCCGGTGGTCATTTCTAGCTTTCTTTCGTGTGTGGGGATTAAACATTTCCGGATTGGACCGAGACTTGCCAAGCGGCCTTGGTTTACTACCGGTAGACCGCCTGTCAAGTTTCGTATCATTTGGACTTCGTTTGATACTCCAACGGTTAACCGAGGGACCGAAAAGGCCTCGTGTGTGTTGCAGCCCAACACCCCTCTAATTTGGCCTAAAACCAACCAAACTCTGCTCCATGTCCTAGAGCGTTCGATCACGATCGCGTGGCCGAAAACCGCACCTCATTTGGACTCTCCTAGCTCCACTTATGCCTATAAATAGCCCCCCGTTTTCGGATCTCTTCTTCCTCCCCGAAACCCTAGTCTAAAAAAAACAGATCCCCGCACCAACAGACGTGTCCGCCCCCGGCCGGACAGCGTCCGCTGCCGCCCACGCCCAACCGGGCGTTGCCACGTGGCCCTCGCCACTCCGCCGCCGCCGCGGCCCGGGAGGCCCGAGTCCCGTAGCCACGCCGCCGCCCGGGTCATCCTCCGCCGCCCATGCCGCCCTTCTTCTCCGGCGCCGACGCCGCCTCCTCTCGCCGCCGACTCGCCGGCCGCCTCGCCGACACGCGCCGGACCCGGCCCTCGCCGCCACGCGCCGGACCCCGCCTCGCCAAGCTCGCCGCCCCACCGCCAAGCCCGTCGCCGGCGGGCCCTGCACCGGCCGCCGCCGACCCCGTCGTCCGGAAGCCCTCGCCGGCGCCGACTCCCTCCTCGCCGGAGCCCTGCTTCCTCGCCGGAGAGCTTCGGTGAACAGTGCCGGCCGCGCCTCGGTTTCCATGCGAAACCCTAGATCTAATCCGAGAGGTTGATTTTTTTTTTGCTAAGTCCCAGGAATTTTCACTTCATATGCTCCTGTTCGAGGCCCCGTAACTTTGCATCCGTAGCTCCTATTTGGGCATATAGTATATCAAAATGTTCGTCTCGACAAGTACATCATTTCGTTCCATTGCATCATTTTCATTTGAAGTCATATTGATGCCCAAAATGCTGTTAGAAGGAGGCTTCGTGAGTTAATGGTCAGATCTGCTATTTCATCTTAGACTTTTGTCATTTTTGCCATGATTATTGTGTGCATGATATGCCTGTGAGTCCTTCATATGTTTTGTTAAGCATTTTGTCTTATTTCCATAGGTGCAACCCATGCATTTTTAGGATGTGTGTGGTGACTTGTGCAAGCTTGCAAAGTGAGGCACCTGGTAAATCTGTTTTCAGGGACTTAGTTGTTTTCACCAAGTCTGGGATATTTTAGTTCATGATGCCATGTGTTCAGCTTGTTTCCTAGTGATCCGTGCCTATTTTGAGGATGATCAGTAAAGTATTTTTGTTAATAATGTTGTGCTCTATCCATCCATGTCTCTTTTTGCAATTATGGAGCACACTAGCTTGAGTCAATCGAGCTCTACTTTTGCTTCGTGGTGAATCTGGGCAGATCGTCAACTTGTTTGCGATTTTGCCGATGTTGTTGTAGTTGATCCGTGCATGCTATGCCTTTGCTCTTGCCATGTCTAGCTTGTATTTTGTGCCTTCTTTATGTGTGTATGCTTGCCTTTCCATGACTGGCACCATGGTGAGTGCATCGAGCTCGTTTACATGCCTTCGTGAGTTATATTTCAGCATGTCTCAGTCACTAAGTCTGAAAACTGATTATGTTTTTGCTATGTTCGTGTGCTCGTTAGTATATTTTGTGATCCCTTTTGGCCCCAGGTCACTTTGGGTGTTTTGTTAAGCTTGTTGAGTAGCTCCATGCCATGTTCTTACTTGTCTTAATCAGGTCATGTATCATGTTGTTTTGCTGCTCCGAAGAGGGCTTCGTGATCTGAAATTTCAGACAAGTGTTAATTTCACTAAGTCTGAGATCTGTTTTGCATTTGCGTTTTTGACATGCTTGTTTGAACCTCATAATGGAGGAATTGGCCGAGGCTCAGTGCTAGTATTTTTTTAAGCATCTTCTGTGCATCCCTGCCATGTATTTTGTTGTCATGTTTGGTGGCTGTAGCATGTTCATCTCATTGCATTTAGGTGCCTACTTGCTGTAAATCGCAGACCGGTGTCATTCTTAAAACGCTTGCCATTTCCAAACCGTAACTCCGATTCCGATGATCTTTATATAGTTTTCAAGCGATTTCATCTCATCTTCCCAGTGGCACCCTTGGAATTCCAAGTTGAGGCCAGGTTCATGCATTTCCTGTCATATCTTGCATTTTGCATCCCGCATCGCATCCCGCATAGCATATCTTCATTTCATCATATTGCTTGGTCTTGCACGTGGTTGATTGTATCCTTGTTGCTTGTTTGTCTTGTTTGGGTAGAGCTGGCAGACGAGTTCGCTACCGAGGAGCCCGTTGAGTTTGCTTGTGAGGATCCAGTCAACTCTGACAACTGTGCAGGCAAGATGATCATACCCTCGAAATCACTACTATCTTTGATATGCTAGTTTGCTCGCTCTTTGCTATGCCAATGCTACGATGCCTACCATTTGCTTGTCAGCCTCCCAATTGCATGTCAAACCTCTAACCCACCTTGTCCTAGCAAACCGTTGATTGGCTATGTTACCGCTTTGCTCAGCCCTTCTTATAGCGTTGCTAGTTGCAGGTGAAGATTGGAGGCCGTTCCTTGTTGGAACATTTATTTACTTGTTGGGATATCATTAAATTGATATGTTATCTTAATGCATCTATATACTTGGTAAAGGGTGGAAGGCTCGGCCTCTCGCCTAGTGTTTTGTTCCACTCTTGCCGCCCTAGTTTCCGTCATATCGGGGTTATGTTCCCGGATTTTTGCATTCCTTACGCGGTTGGGTTATAATGGGAACCCCTTGATAGTTCGCCTTGATTAAAGCTTTTCCAGCAATGCCCAACATTGGTTTTACCATTCGCCACCTAGCCTCTTTTTCCCTTGGGTTACCGGAGCCCGAGGGTCATCTTATTTTAAACCCCCCCCCCCGGGCCAGTGCTCCTCTGAGTGTTGGTCCGACCGAGTAGACTGCGGGGCCACCTCGGGGCAACTTGAGGGTTGGTTTTACTCGTAGGATGTCTCATCTGAGTGTGCCCTGAGAAACAGATATGTGCAGCTCCTATCGGGATTTGTCGGCACATTCGGGCGGTGTTGCTGGTCTTGTTTTAACCTGTCGAAGTGTCTTGAGTTACCGAGATACCGAGTCTGATCGAAACGTCTTGGGAGGAGGTCTATTTCTTCGTTGACCGTGAGAGCTTGTCATGGGCTAAGTTGGGACTCCCCTACAGGGATTGAACTTTCGAAAGTCGTGCCCGCGGTTATGGGCAGATGGGAATTTGTTAATGTCCGGTTGTAGATAACTTGAACCTTAATTAATTAAAATGAATCAACCGTGTGTGTTACCGTGATGGCCTCTTCTCGGCGTAGTCCGAGAAGTGGACACGGTGTTGGAGTTGTGCTTGCGCAGGTTGTTCTTCTAGATTCTCGCTCGCGCTTTGCCTCCTCTTCTCGCTCTCTTTTGCGTATAAGTTGGCCACCATATATGCTAGTCGCTTGCTGCAGCTCCACATACATTTGCCTTACCCCTTCCTATAAGCTTAAATAGTCTTGATCGCGAGGGTGCGAGATTGCTGAGTCCCCGTGGCTCACAGATACTATAATTCAAGATGCAGGTCTAGGTGATCTCGCTCCAGGTGACGAGTACGAGCTGAAGTGGGAGTTCGACGAGGACTCTCAGCGTTACTACGTGTCTTTTCCTGATGATCAGTAGTGGTGCCTAGTTGGGGTTCGATTCAGGGCCTTGTCGCATGTTGGGTTTTCTTCTATTTTGGTGCCGTAGTCAGGCCATGAGTGTTTGTATGATGGATGTTATTTATGTACTCTGATGTGACGTGGCGAGTGTAAGCCAACTATGTTCTTCCCCTTTTATTATATATTACATGGGATGTTGTAATGATTGCCTGACTTGCGACATTGCTTTCAATGCGGTTATGTCTCTAAGTCGTGCCTCGACACGTGGGAGCTATAGCCGCATCGAGGGCGTTACAGGAGTACCGGCCTGTCCGGCGGGCAATGGTACGGCGGCGTTGACGGCAGGGCAGGGGTGTGGTGCAGCATCGGGGCAGGGCAGGGGCGCGGCGGCGTTGGCATCGAGGTCGAGGCAGGGGTGCACGGCGTCGTCGTCGGGGCAGGGTAGGGGCGCGACGGCGACGGGGCGAGGCCGGGGCGCACAGTGTCGACGTCGGGGCAAGGCAGGGGCGCACGACGGCGGCGTCGGGGCAGGGCAGGGGCGCGGCGGTGTCGAGGCAGGCAGGGCGCGGCGATGGCGTCGGGGCAGGCAGGGCGCGGCGACGGCGTCGGTGTCGATGTCCGGCAGCCTGGCGGCGTCGAGGTGTTCGTCCGTGTTGAGGCGTTCGGCGGCAGAGAGGCAGATCGAAGAACTGAATGAAAAATTTGACAAGTGCTGCTTATATACACACAACATTGGTCCCGATTCATGCCACCAACCGGTACCAATGCCATCTTTAGTACCGGTTGGTACCACCAACCGGGACCAAAGGTCTCTTTTCAGCAGCCCAAAGGGCGGGAAGCGGCGGCCTTTGGTCCCGGTTGGTGGCACCAACCGGTCCTAAAGGGGGGGGGGGGGAATTGGTTCCGGTTGGTGGCACGAATCGGTACCAATGCTCACCTTTAGTCCCGGTTGGTGCCACCAACCGGGACCAAACGCCACGCACAGCGGTGTGGTGGTGGGAGTTTAGTCCCACCTCGCTAGTTGAGAGGGGCGCACAATGGTTTATAAGCCCTACTGCCGCACCCCTCTCGAGCTCCTCTCTATTGCAAGCCTACGGGCCTAATTGTCAGTACTATGCCAGGTGGGCCTACTGAGCCTTCTGCGGGCTTGAATCCCAGCCCATTGATGGGTTTCTAGTCGTATTCAGGCCGTGGTGGCTCAGTAGGTGGCAATTTTTTTTATTTTCCCAGTTTTTTGTTTTCTTTTTTGTTTTGTTTTGTTTCTCCTTACAACAAAATACTTATTTATTTTATTTCGTTTCTAATTACTTATTTATTTTATTTTATGATAATTCTTTTTGCTATTAAAATTTCTAACAAAAAAAGTTCTTTATGAAAATTCTATTTGCTTTTAATGATTTTCAACGGAAAATACTTTGATAATTTTAGTTGCATGAATTTTATATAATTTTAGTAGAGGTTGCTTATAATGTTTTGAACAGGAAATCCTTTGATAATTTTAGTTTCATAAATTTCATTTATGTTATTAAAGTTTATTTTATTTTATTTTATTTTGTTTCTACTTATATATTTTATTATAGTTTATATTATTTTGTTTCTAATTACTTATTTATTTTATGATAATTCTTTTTGCTATTAAAGTTTGTCACAGAAAAGTTGTTTATGAAAATTCATTTTGCTTTTAATGATTTTGAATAGAAAATACTTTGATAATTCACCATAGTTTGGGATTTCATTTTTTGTACTTATTTGAACTCCATTGTTTTTCTGTGTTCAAAATGCACCATTCAAAGCCACATCATCAATTTTCAACCCTTTCTGACTTCATTTGTTATTTTTCGTGCATTTACTGATTTTTTCAGCTATAAGACCCTGAAATTGAAAAGCACTACAAATGAACTCTGAAAAGGTTGAAAGTTGGCATGGTATCACCATTTCACCCACATAGCATGTGCAATAAAGTAGAGAGGCTTACGGCAAAAACTAGATGCACTTCGTGTACAAAACGGACAATCTCTTTCGAAGTATCTGGGTTTCATTTGGAAACTCGTCTGTTACAAAGGGATTTCATTTTTTGAACTTATTTGAACTCCATAGTTTTTATGTGTTCAAAATGCACCATTCAAAGCCACATCATCAATTTTCAACCCTTTCTGACTTCATTTGTTATTTTTCATGCATTTACTGATTTTTTCAGCTATAAGACCCTGAAATTGAAAAGCGCTACAAATGAACATGGATAGATAAGTGACCAAATTAATAGTAGTTCATCATCACATTAAAACCAAAGTACATACATAGTTCAAATTGAATAACATATAACTCTCCAGAGCATCTAGTTAAACCATACATTGAAACTATGTAAAACCTTTCAATGCAACACAAATGCGATCATAATCACAACTAAGGTAACAATTGATCCAACGGCATAATGATACCAAGCCTCGGTATGAATGGAATATTTTCTAATCTTTCTAATCTTCAAATGCATTGCATCCATCTTGATCTTGTGATCATCGACGACATCCGCAACATGCAACTCCAATATCATCTTCTCCTCCTCAATTTTTTTATTTTTTTCTTCAAGTAATTGTTTTCTTCTTCAACTAAATTTAACCTCTCGACAATAGGGTTGGTTGGAACTTCTGATTCAACCACCTCCTACACAAATAAAATCTATGTCACGTTGGTCGGCATAATTGTCATAAACAATAAATGAACCAAATAGTTATAAAAAGATAATATATACCACATCTGAATCATAGACAGGACGAGGGCTGACGGGGGCCGATACCAGAACCATCGCACTATATAATAACAAGGAATAATAAACGTAAGAAAATTAGACAAGTATCTATCTCAAGTAAGAATTTTTTTTTTCTTTCAGAAAGAAGATAAGAACAAGAGGCTCACCACGGTGGTGCCGGCGACGAGATCGGCCGGGCGATCGACGGCAGTGAAGACGGGGATGGGACGTGACGGACCGCTAAACCTAGAAAAATCTCGAGGAAAATGGAGCTCGGAGGTCGAGTTTCGAGAGAAGAAATATTAACTAGTGTGGTTCGGACATTTCATCGAACACCTCATGTGCATAGGAGGTGAGCTAGAGCACCCAAATGCCCTCCCCTCGCCGGCTAGCAAAAAACAGAGCAGTGTGGAGTGCTCTGCTCGCCGATGATGGGCTATATATAGGCAAATCATTTGTCTCGGTTCGTGGCTGGAACCGGGACCAACGGATGTGGCCAGGAGCGAGGCCCATTGGTCCCGTTTTGAGCCTAGAACCAGGACAAATGGGTCCAGACGAACCGGGACCAAAGCCCACGAGGCCCCAGCGGGCCACCTGGGCTCACGAACCGGAACGAATGCACCCATTGGTCCCGGTGTTCATATAAGAACCGGGACTAATGGGCTGGCCAGGCTCGAACGAAAGCTCATTTTTCTACTAGTGGGGGGTGGGTTGGTAGCTTAAAGATCATGTACACAAATGTTGACATAAACCCCTGACACGTTTTTCTCCCTTTTGTTTTCCTTCACATGAAATATCCTAGTGAGCACATCGAGTTTGTTGGTGTGCCCGAGTCGAGAGCACCGCTGTGAGCTATGGGGGTGATCCTCGGGTCATAGGATGGCGTGATTCACACGAGACTCATGATCACCGACCTCTCGGTTGTTTCTGTTAGTGTTTGTTAGTTACAAATTAGCAATGAGAAGAAGCAGAAAAAGCTGAGAAAGTTTGGACAGAGCAGAACACTTGTGTCTTCTTCCTCGAGTTAACTCTCTCTTGTATGTGTTCGTTGGAAGAAACACCCCGGGTGCAGTGGGGGAGACAGGGGGTGCTGGCAGGGGCCTTGGCCCCCCTATGCTCTCAGAAATACAACTATATGTGCTCTTAATCCTTTATTTGTCAAACAAAATTAGTAAGATTTAGATGATTTGACCATGTCTAACATTATATAACATGTTTGGCCCCCTCTATATTGAGTTTCTGGCTTCGCCACTACCCGGGTGCGCGATTGGCGCTAGAGCCCTTGAATGGTCATGGGGAAGAGTAATACTGGCTCGCCGTCGCGCTCTTGCTCTATCTTGCCTTCCAAGACCAAGAAGGATGACTTCGACAACGACAAGGCCTCGTGCGCGCTTGGCGATGGCGTCGGCAAATATATACCAGCCGTGAGTTAATGATGTCGCAACCACTAAGGGAGGAGGTCGGCTTGACACGACGAACGCAGCACTTGAAAACCAAAAATCCTAATGTTCGGTAGAATTAAATTTTAACATTTTGGAATGACACCTCCTTCCAAACCCCCATATGATATTTCATCTGGAAGTATAGTCCATTGTTCTTGAAACCGAAGCTTAGACAAACTTGTAATAAAGTTAAAATAAAAATTCTCAAATCGAATTAATAAATGGTCTAAAATACCCAACACCGTTTATATTGCAACATTGTCCCCAGTTTTGACCCTGGTTTTGTGCCTAGGTGGCGCCACATCAGCGAGGCTGGACATGACCCCACCTGTCATCCCCCATCCCCACCTCCCCCTTTGGATGCACTCGCCAGATTGGACGCGGGCTTAACCATCGGCGGCGCCGCCCACCCGCGGCCAACCACCACCGCAGCAAGTCGCCGCCGGAGCGGATCCCACCTCGCTGCTCTACGGCCCATCGAGGAGAGCGAGAAGACCCTCACCCTCGCCCGAACCGGCGAGGTAAGCCGCATCGGCCCTCTCCGCTGGCGGCGGCGCTCCGCGGCTGACCATTGCCTCTCTCCTTGGACGCAGTTCACGCACGCGGTGGACACAAGCACTGCCACTGCCTCAACCGCTCACCGCAGGTCCGCGCTCGATATGCCGCCGGCGACAGCGCTCTCGGGCGGATGCCGGACATCTCCGGAAATGTCTCCCTCTTCGGGATCGAGCTCACCCCCTTAGCCAGCTCTGTCCACCCCTGCCTCTCCCCGCTGGCCATCCGGAGCGCGGCGACCTCCGCAAGCTCCTGGAGGCGACCCTCATTCCCCCCCTCCCCTCCAAGACTGCTCTCTTCGAGGCCGATGATGATTTAAGGTATCTATTAGTCGAATAATGTCTGTACGAACCTGCTATCTGTTGTTATACTAATTCCTCTAAGGTTGGTTCAGCGACTACTGAATTTCCAACAGGCCAGGGATTCAGAGACAGGGGTCATACGGGGCACAATGACGAGCAATTGGTGTGTTGCAAGTACAGTTCAATTCCATTGCAGGTACTGATTAGCGTGCTGGCTGCAGGAATTTCGACATGGTTTCTCTTCTTGCTTGTCATCATCAGAGCTTCTCATTTGCATACAAGACAGCTTGTTTGCTGATAGCCACTACTTCAAATTGTTTCTTCAGAGTGCTCCAAACAGATCCGAGCACGAATTAGTCCAATGAAGATGCTGGATGGCAAGGCCGAGGTGCGGCATGTCGGCGAGGATGGAGAAGCCAGTACACAGGAGGAACTCCAATGCAAGCCCATTGATGTCCCTGATGCTGTTCGGTGGAGCTCTGTTCCAGTGGTTGCAGCTTACTTCCTATCAGAAACTTCGCCCATCTTCGGTGACCAGCACATAGGTTTCGATAGGTCAGCACAAACTAGAACCAAGCTGTTTTCTCCATCTTGAGTCTTTCCTTTTTTTAGTGTTACTAGTTTCCATGCTAATTATCGTATACTAGCATGGGAAATCAAATTATTGAAAGGAAAGCAACAAAGAAAGCTGTCCACAAATTGCAAGACCAAATATTGTTGTCAACAACAGGAAAAATAGACGGTCTTGTAACTGAATTATAAAGTTTTGCGGAACAGATCTCAAAGTTATACGTGCCCAAATATATATCCAACAACATACATGGTGAACTCTGTCACAGCAGAAAGCCACCAAATCGACATGCATGAAAGTAAACTCGTGTTGCAGTACAAGTAAAAACTTGAAGGAAAAGCTTATTTCACAACCACACCATGCATGGTGAACTCGAAGGAAAAGCATAAAATGTTCATCTAGATAAAAAGAAGTTCACAAGAATCAATAAAAAGGCTCCTTGTACCTTGCAAATTTCATGAGAAAAAGAATATCCATCGTGTATTAAAAAAAATTATCGGGCACAATTTTTTTGTCAAGTACTCAAAATGTTCATCGTGTGCTAGAAAAATGTTCATTGTATATTTGAAAGTTCTTCATTATATAAAAATGTTTTTCTCATGTGTTAAAAATGTTCATCAGATATGTAAACAACGTACATTGTGCAATGAAAATTTGTTCATGCACTTTTTAAAATACTTCGCCGTACTTTTATTAAAAGTCCATGCTGTTTTTAAAATGTTTTCCTACTTATTTTTTTTTCATTGTCCAATTTTTTATGTACTTTAGAAACAATATTCACATACTTTCAACAAAAACATCATGTTGTTTTAAAAATTGTACAAGCTGTTTAAAAATTTGTTCATTATGTTTCAGGAAATGTTAATGTAATTTAAGTAAATACTTCATGCACGTTTCAGAAATGTTCAAGTACTTTAAATAGAATGATTAAATATCTCTAACTTTTTATGTAGCTCTAAACCAATTATTGTATTTTTAAACCAAAGAATAAACTAAAGCAAAAGGAAAAAGTTTAAAAAATAAAATGAACAAAAATATGCTGAAACAATAATAAAAATAGTTAAAGTATATGAAAATAGAAAATAAAGAACGGAGGAATTTATTTTACTAATTTTATAAAAATATATTTTCATGCAGTTTGAAGATGCTCATTGGGTATTTATAATATTTGTCATGCATTGAAAAAAATTTCCCGTACATTCAATGAGAAGGTCATTTTGTTTAAAAAATGGTCACAATATTTTTCAAAAATGTGCACATACTTTAAAAAATATCCACTGTCCAAAAACATTTTGTTATGCATTTACGAAAATGTTCACATAATTTTACTGTTCTTAAAGTTGTTCACTGTGTTCAAGAAATATTCACATAATTGAATAAAATATCTTATGTGTGTTTGGAAAAATGTTCATCTACTTTAAATACAATTTTCACATGTCTAAAATATTTGTTAATGGAGCTCTAAATGAATTCTTGTATTTTAAACTAAGTAATAAAGGAGACATAAAAATATGAAGAAAAAACAGAAAATAGGGTAAATAAACGCTAAACATACATAAAAAATAGAAAGGAAAAAAAAGGAGAGTTGAAGAAAGGGAAAATAACAAAAAGGAAATGTGAAAGGATAACTGTTAGGGACCTTCCCTAGCCCGTACTCGGGCTGGCCCCTTGGAGAGCTCATAGGCCGGGCCCGTCTATGCACCAACCAATTACAAGTACATGGGAGAAGAGGCAACAGGAGGGTCATCCGGTTGGATCACAGCTGAAACGGCACGGCAGCTTCCTCTCCCATTGGAGGGCTCTCCTCTCAACCCCCCTGTTCTTGCTTGTTCATGTAATCTAGCTACTCAAATCCTTGTATCCAAGAGTAATTCATGTGTTATAGTGAGATCGTATAGGAAGTCCCTAACAATAACCCATAAAAAAGGAACAGAAATCAAAAGTTTTTTTTTTTTGGAAAAATAGGAAAGTGAAAAAAGTGGAAAACCGAAACAAAACAGACAGCCAACAAAAAAGGCTCCTGCTTGAACCTACGGCATCACCATTTACAGGCTACCTCTTGCTTGAACCTACCGCATCACCATTTACAGGCTACCTTTCGTTCCCCCACCAAATATATGTCCTCATCTCTGCTGGATGATTTTGAGATGATCCAAAACAATTCCCTAACAGGTGTACGCTACATTAGACTCCCAGCTTGATTTAGACTACCAAAACATGTCAAGCAAATCCCTTTCTCCTCCTGAAGACATGTCTTGAGGCCAACCATGCAAAGTGTCTGAAAGTCTGCTGCAGAGTTTCAAATAAGGCATCTGTTGCACTTTTTGTCTGAATGAATTTAAGTAGGAGTATTTCTCAACGCTGCTGAGTGTGCCATATTCTTCTTTCCAGAGAAGACATATATGATGAGTAGTATTCCTAGCTTCCATTCTGGGTTATTACTTATTACCACTGTTGAATCTTTGCTGCCATTTCATGCAAACTCTATCAGAGATTTTATTCTCTCCTCGGTTTATTCAGTATAGTGAATTGGCACTAAAAAATAATTACATTATGGTGGTGTTTTACCAAAATAATGAATGAATAAAGTCAATTAGACATTGCACCAGTAACCAGTCTGATTGAACCTTTTAGTACACTATCAGGTTCACAATCTGCAATAGGATTTAGGATAACCATAATAACTGATTGTTATGGAAAGGAAGACCATTACATTATAATTTAGTCACATGGAACTAACACATGTCCAGACTCCAGAATAACAGCCAATGCTGGGCAAAAATGAACAGGAGTAATGGTGTTCTTTGCAAATGACATGATGCTTAATCAGTAGATTTACAAGGCATTGGTCTCAACTGAAAATCAAGCAAGCACGAGTGTAATCACCAGTAAATTGAGCAGAATAATTCAAGACGATTCAGAAGCACACACACACAAATAGTTATAGCCGACAGAAGAGCTAATTCTTGGAGGAAGCATAAGCGTGGTTTGAAGGTAACACTACTGCCCATCTGCATCTGCTAATGACTCTGAGCAAAGAGGAACATAGGGTAGAAACCGGTGCCATTGTGTAATGTTTGTCTCAAGATTAAGGATACAACCAACTTTCTGATGTCGCATATCATACGCTACCAAGGTTTCACCTCCATATGAACCCAGAAAAATGGTATCGCAATTTGGATGAATCTCAGCCACCCTGTACCCCAGCTCGGTTGTGCTCATTAGCTTATCAATGCTGGCAGTGTGCTTCAGGACCAATTCTGTACTGTCGCGATCTTTGAGGCACCAGAGCTCTATCTCAGAAACTAGTTCTTTATTCAGTTGATCTTGAGGTGTGGTTTTAGAAGCAGTTGATCTTGAGGAGGGGAGCCAGGGGAGGTTTCAAGGCTTCAGTCGCACCTTCAGTTTTTAGGTTTGTGACAAAAGGTAACATATCTACTTGAATTCATTCAGTTGATACCTAGACAGCATCATAAGGCAGGTGGACACAATTGATATGTAAAGTTGCATTTTCATGAACCAAAATGAGGTCGGAAAATTATAAGCTATTAGGGCTGATATATAAATGAATGCAACTTCATACTACATATGTCATAGAAGGCACAACGCCTGCTTTTTAAAATAAATGGCGTTCGATGCAAACAAGATCGTAGCTCCAGGTTCTACCACCATTCAGTACCTGACAAACAGTAATGAGCAACCCCTACCAACTAAGCAGAGCAGATTAAAACTAATATCCACGCGTTGTAGAACGGAAATTCAACTACAAACAAACACTTCATTCTCTTCTCGTGCCTAGTAAAATCTTGTTCGTTTCGCAAGTTTATAAATGAAGACTGAGCTTAGACAGCGCCTCCTCAGGCCTGGGTTGCTCCACAGTAGGCCAAAGGATCTTCCATTGCAACATGGAGCAGATTATTTTGTAACCACTTCTAAATTTTAATTGAGCATCTTGTAGGCCAAAAAAACATCTGTCAAACCACACATCACTGATTTTTATCCTCTATAAGCATCATCAATTGTGACCAGAGCAATAGAACTAACTATAGGGATCAGGGACCATTGGTCCTATACCCCATACATTCCACCACATGGCAAAATAATAATTTCTTCTAGGGCCCCTCTGGCATATATGACCAGCATGGTATGTATCTGTGAGGAATATTACTATATGTACTGTTCTAATAATTCATTTCAGAGTGAAGTGATTGTAGTACCATCACAAGACACCATTTATTTTTCTCTAATTCCCCAGACAGATGAAGCGATGTAACGTGCTATGTATAGTTGTTTTTGGACGGCTAATGCCATTTCACAACCTAGTATCCCCTCCAGTCAGTGATATCGAATAAGATATGCATGCATGGTGTGAAATTATTGGCATACACACCATGAATTGTTCAACTGAACAAGTCCTAGCTAAAAGAAAAACCATTCAACATACAATTAACAGTAGCATTACACATTCAGGACTCATGATTAATGTACAACAGAAAATTGACTCGATCTAACCCAACAGCTAAAAATTTCTTGACATTGCCGACATGGAAAACATGTTATGTTCATGCTTGGCCACTCTTAACCATTAATTAGTATACTTAATTACATGCAGTTTTTGGCAGAATAGACAGACGACATGAAGAAAGGAATCTACCAAATGCTGCTGTTTGTTACTAGTACGCACATACCTTGGGCGGTTCGGAAATAGAAACTGGGATTGAAACCTCTGAAATAGTCCGATCTGCTTCTGCTACACTGCTACTGGTGTACTGCACCCCCAAAATTAGAGCAGAAATGGAGATTATACAAGAGTATGCAGTTCTGAAGCTGCAACCACGCTTTGACAATTTTCCTCCTCTCTATGGAATGAACGATTCACTTCAGGCAGCTTTTTTGCCTCTTTACCGAACCATGAAGCACTGGCAACATGATGATTTCCTTAGGTTTTCCTAAAGATAATTTTCACAACTTGTAGGTTTCCATGGTTGTGCAATATCAGTATTATACTGACATTATGATTTTCTTTTTTGACAGAATTTTGGAGTCTGGCGATGGACACAGCGATTTCTCTTCCTTCCACTTATAGTTCGATGCATACAGCCACAAGGCACATCGACACCGCAATACCAGGGCTTCAATATATATGGCTGCTAAGTGCGCACAACGCTAAGCGTCCAAACCAACGGACAAGCCTATATATATGTTAGGGTCACTACATTCCTAAAATAGTAAATGACATGTCCTGGCACCTGCCAAAATCCTATTTGGATATGCGAAACACAAGCCTATATGATACGTACCTTCGGTTTATCATCCGAAACAACAAAAACGGACGAAACACACATACACCCAGAGGAAAACTTTTCATGAAAGCTTCCAATGTTATTATTCTTTTTACTGGCATTGATGCAATTTCTCTGGGATTAACAGAACCAAGGCTCTACTGAATTCATTAGCTATAGAAAACATATATAAAAGGAACTTGCTCAAAGGCAGTGTTTTACCAAAATACCGAATGAATAAGGTCAACTAGACATGGCACCGTTAACCAGTCTGATTGAAACTTTTAGTAGTATACTAACAGGTTGACAATATGCACTAGGATTTGGGATAATCATAATACAGAGGAACATAGGGTAGAAACCGCTGTCGTTGTCCATTCTTTATCTCAACATTAAGGATACAACGAACTTTCTGATGTTGCATATTGTACGCTGCCAAGGCATCACCTTCCCATGAAACCAGGAAAATGGTGTCACAATCTGGATGAATCTCAGCCACACTGTACCACTTCCTAGTCATGCTCGTAAGCTTATCGATGCTGGCGGTATTCTTCCGGACCAATTCTTTACTGTCACAATCCTTGAGGCACCAGAGTTCAATCTCATCAATGGAAGAAGCTATAGCAAAGTGTAAGCACCCCTGCGATGTTCCAAGCGTGCCAACTCTTGAACTGTGCGGCACACGGATAATCTTCCACACTTTCACCTCCATGTCCACACCCACCAGCACATGCTCTTCGTCAATGCCTTTATGAATGCCCATCAGGTACATCATGCCGCCGACAAATACACATCTAGTAAGATAGAACAGGGCCACTTTCTCAACCATCCCACTATCCCTGCGAGTCCAGGCTCTTGTCCGCGACGAGTAGATGTTCACTGCTGTGATGTAAGATCCCTGAATGGTCTGCTCGAACTGAAGAACGTAGAAATGGGATGAGACCGCGGGATCAAAAGCTAGACCTGCAATACAGCTAGATCTGTTTTCCGGTGACTGTGGTGAAGGGGGCAGCTCCACCCACCTCCCGGTGACCGGATTGCAGACGACAAAACGGAAATCGTCCTTTGCCCAATTGCAAGCGACCAACTTGTTGTTGCTACCGCGATAGAGAAGGAGGCCATTGCAGGTGTCCACCTGGGTCATGTCCTTGTACTTGTCAGGTTGCAGGTAAGGGAGGCAAGGGTCGAACAGGGGTGCCCCGCCGGAGACGCTGGTGAAGTGGTGGTGATGCCCGCTGTCGTCGGTGGTGAAGTAGAGGAAGCCAACGAGGGTTTGGGGGAGCTTCTTGCGGTTGGCGGGGTCGGAGATGCACTTGAAGCGGTGGACAGATCTGGCCGGGAGGCGGGAGAGGATCTCTAGGATGATGTCGTCCGTGAATAGGCTGGCCGCCTCTTCCGTCGCCTTCGGATCGTTATCCAACCTCAACTTGGTGTTCCTCTCGAAGACCTCACCCTTCTCCGCTTCCTTCATGGAGCTCGGCTTGGTGTTCATCTTGAAGATCTCCCCCTTCTCCGCCTCCTCCATGGAGCGGAAGAGGAAGGGCTAGGTAGGGGACATGGCTAGGTCAGATCTGCAAATGGAGAGAGGAAATCATGGATCTGGCTGAGGAAAATCATGTTGGAAATATGCCCTAGAGGCAATAATAAAAGTATTATTATTATATTTCTTTGTTCATGATAATTGTCTTTATTCATGCTATAACTGTATTATCCGGAAATCGTAATACACGTGTGAATACATAGACCATAATATGTCCCTAGTAAGCCTCTAGTTGACTAGTTCGTTGATCAATAGATGGTCATGGTTTCCTGGCTATGGACATTAGATGTCATTGATAACGGGATCACATCATTAGGAGAATGATGTGATGGACAAGACCCAATCCTAAGCATAGCGCAAGATCGTGTAGTTCGTTTGCTAGAGTTTTTCCAATGTCAAGTATCTTTTCCTTTGACCATGAGATCGTGTAACTCCCGGATACCGTAAGAGTGCTTTGGGTGTACCAAACGTCACAACGTAACTGGGTGACTATAAAGGTGCACTACAGGTATCTCCGAAAGTGTCTGTTGGGTTGACACGGATCGAGACTGGGATTTGTCACTCCGTATGACGGAGAGGTATCACTGGGCCCACTCGGTAATGCATCATCATAATGAGCTCAAAGTGACCAAGTGTCTGGTCACAGGATCATGCATTACGGTACGAGTAAAGTGACTTACCGGTAACGAGATTGAACGAGGTATTGGGATACCGACGATCGAATCTCGGGCAAGTAACATACCGATTGACAAAGGGAATTGCATACGGGGTTGATTGAATCCTCGACATCGTGGTTCATCCGATGAAATCATCGTGGAGCATGTGGGAGCCAACATGGGTATCCAGATCCCGCTGTTGGTTATTGACTGGAGAGTCGTCTTGGTCATGTCTGCATGTCTCCCGAACCCGTAGGGTCTACACACTTAAGGTTCGGTGACGCTAGGGTTGTGAAGATATGTATATGCAGTAACCCGAATGTTGTTCGGAGTCCCGGATGAGATCCCGGACGTCACGAGGAGTTCCGGAATGGTCCGGAGGTAAAGAATTATATATAGGAAGTGCTGTTTCGGCCATCGGGACAAGTTTCGGGGTCATCGGTATTGTACCGGGACCACCGGAGGGGTCCCGGGGGCCCACAGGGTGGGGCCACCTGCCCCGGGGGGCCACATGGGCTATAGGGGGTGCGCCTTGGCCTATATGGGCCAAGGGCACCAGCCCCTATAGGCCCATGCGCCTAGGGTTTCCATAGGGGAGGAGTCCTACTAGTGGAAGGCACCCCTAGGTGCCTTGGGGGGGAGGGAAACCTCCCCTTGGCCGCCGCCCCTAGGAGATTGGATCTCCTAGGCTGGCGCACCCCCCTTGGCCCTCCTATATATATTGGGGGAGAGGAGGGACTTGAGACCACAACCTTTGGTGCCTCCCTCTCTCCCCGTTACGTCTCTCTCTCGTAGTATAGGCGAAGCCCTGCTACTGTGACGCCCTGCATCCACCACCACGCCGTCATGTTGCTGGATCATCATCAACCTCTCCTTCCCCCTTGCTGGATCAAGAAGGAGGAGACGTCTCCCGTCCCGTACGTGTGTTGAACGCGGAGGTGCCGTCCGTTCGGCGCTAGGTCATCGGTGATTTGGATCACGTCGTGTTCGACTACTTCATCCCCGTTCTTTGAACGCTTCCGCTCGCGATCTACAAAGTTATGTAGATGCATCCGATGACTCGTTGCTAGATGAACTCATAGATGGATCTTGGTGAAACCGTAGGAAAATTTTTGTTTTCTGTAACGTTCCCCAACAGTGTCATCATGAGCTAGGTCTATGCGTAGTTCTTCTTGCACGAGTAGAACACAATTCGTTGTGGGCGTAGATGTTGTCAACTTTCTTGCCGTTACTAGTCTTATCTTGCTTCAGCGGTATTGTGGGATGAAGCGGCCCGGACCAACCTTACATGTACACTTACGTGAGACCGGTTCCACCGACTAACATGCACTAGTTGCATAAGGTGGCTGGCGGGTGTCTGTCTCTCCCACTTTAGTTGGAGCGGATTCGATGAAAAGGGTCCTTATGAAGGGTAAATAGAAGTTGACAAATCACGGTGTGGCTTTCACGTAGGTAAGAAAACGTTCTTGCTAGAACCCTAATTCAGCCACGTAAAACTTGCAACAACAATTAGAGGACGTCTAACTTGTTTTTGCAGCAAGTGCTTTGTGATATGATATGGCCAAAGTTGTGATGAATGATGAATGATCTATATGTGATGTATGAGATGTTCATGCTATTGTAATAGGAATCACGACTTGCATGTCGATGAGTATGACAACCGGCAGGAGCCATAGGAGTTGTCTTTATTTTTTGTATGACCTGCGTGTCATTGAGAAACGCCATGTAAATTACTTTACTTTATTGCTAAACGCGTTAGCCATAGTAGTAGAAGTAATAGTTGGCGAGCAACTTCATGAAGACACGATGATGGAGATCATGATGATGGAGATCATGGTGTCAAGCCGGTGACAAGATGATCATGGAGCCCCAAGATGGAGATCAAAGGAGCTATGTGATATTGGCCATATCATGTCACGTTTATTATTTGATTGCATGCGATGTTTATCATGTTTTGTATCTTGTTTACTTAGAACGACGATAGTAAATAAGATGATCCCTCATAACAATTTCAAGAAGTGTTCTCCCCTAACTGTGCACCGTTGCTAAAGTTCGTCGTTTCGAAGCACGCCGTGATGATCGGGTGTGATAGATCCTTACATTCACATACAACGGGTGTAAGACAGTTTTACACATGCAAAACACTTAGGGTTAACTTGACGAGCCTAGCATGTGTATAGACATGGCCTCGGAACACAGAAGACCGAAAGGTCAAGCATGAGTCGTATAGAAGATACGATCAACATGAAGATGTTCACCGACGTTGACTAGTCCGTCTCACGTGATGATCGGACACGGCCTAGTTAACTCGGATCATGTAATACTTAGATGACTAGAGGGATGTCTAATCTAAGTGGGAGTTCATTAATAATTTGATTAGATGAGCTTAATTATCATGAACTTAGTCTAAAATCTTTGCAATATGTCTTGTAGATCAAATGGCCAACGTTGTATTCAATTTCAACGCGTTCCTAGAGAAAACCAAGCTGAAAGATGATGGCAGCAACTATACGGACTGGGTCCGGAACCTGAGGATCATCCTCATAGCTGCCAAGAAAGATTATGTCCTACAAGCACCGCTAGGTGATCCACCCGTCCCACAGAACCAAGACGCTATGAACGCTTGGCAGACACGTACTGATGACTACTCCCTCGTTCAGTGCGGCATGCTTTACAGCTTAGATCCGGGGCTCCAAAAGCGTTTTGAGAGACATGGAGCATATGAGATGTTCGAAGAGCTGAAAATGGTTTTTCAAGCTCATGCCCGGATCGAGAGATATGAAGTCTCCGATAAGTTCTTCAGCTGTAAGATGGAGGAAAATAGTTCTGGCAGTGAGCACATACTCACTATGTCTGGGTTACATAACCGCTTGACTCAGCTGGGAGTTAATCTCCCGGATGACGCGGTCATTGACAGAATCCTCCAGTCGCTTCCACCAAGCTACAAGAGCTTTGTGATGAACTTCAATATGCAGGGGATGGTAAAGACCATTCCTGAAGTATTTGCTATGCTGAAATCAGCAGAGGTAGAAGTCAAGAAGGAACATCAAGTGTTGATGGTGAATAAAACCACTAAGTTCAAGAAAGGCAAGGGTAAAAAGAAATTCAAGAAGGACGGCAAGGAAGTTGCCGCGCCTGGCAAGCAAGCTGCCGGGAAGAAGTCAAAGAATGGACCCAAGCCTGAGATTTAGTGCTTTTATTGCAAAGGGAAGGGTCACTGGAAGCGGAACTGCCCCAAATACTTAGCGGACAAGAAGGCCGGCAACACCAAAGGTATATTTGATATATACGTAATTGATGTGTACCTTACCAGTACTCGTAGTAACTCCTGGGTATTTGATACCGGTGCCGTTGCTCATATTTGTAACTCACAGCAGGAGCTGCGGAATAAACGGAGACTGGCAAAGGACGAGGTGACGATGCGCGTCGGGAATGGTTCAAAGGTTGATGTGATCGCCGTCGGCACGCTACCTCTACATTTACCTACGGGATTAGTTATAAACCTCAATAATTGTTATTTAGTGCCAAGTTTGAGCATGAACATTGTATCGGGATCTCGTTTAATTTGAGATGGCTACTCATTTAAATCCGAGAATAATGGTTGTTCTATTTATATGAGAGATATGTTTTGTGGTCATGCTCCTATGGTGAATGGTTTATTCTTTATGAATCTCGAACATAATGCTACACATGTTCATAGTGTGAGTACCAAAAGATGTAAGGTTGATAACGATAGTCCCACATACTTGTGGCACTGCCGCCTTGGTCACATAGGTGTCAGACGCATGAAGAAGCTCCATGCAGATGGAATTTTAGAGTCTCTTGATTATGAATCATTTGACACGTGCGAACCATGCCTCATGGGTAAGATGACCAAGACTCCGTTCTCAGGAACAATGGAGCGAGCAACCAACTTATTGGAAATCATACATACTGATGTGTGCGGTCCAATGAGTGTTGAGGCTCGCGGTGGCTATCGTTATGTTCTCACCCTCACTGATGATTTGAGTAGATATGGGTATGTCTACTTAATGAAACACAAGTCTGAAACCTTTGAAAAGTTCAAGGAATTTCAGAGTGAGGTTGAGAATCAACGTGACAGGAAAATCAAGTTTCTACGATCAGATCGTGGAGGAGAATACTTGAGTCATGAATTTGGCACACACTTAAGAAAATGTGGAATAGTTTCACAACTCACGCCGCCTGGAACACCTCAGCGTAATGGTGTGTCCGAACGTCGTAATCGCACTCTATTAGATATGGTGCGATCTATGATGTCTCCTACCGATTTACCGCTATCTTTTTGGGGCTATGCTTTAGAGACTACTGCATTCACTTTAAATAGGGCTCCGTCGAAATCCGTTGAGACGACACCGTTTGAATTATGGTTTGGGAAGAAACCTAAGTTGTCGTTTCTGAAAGTTTGGGGATGCGATGCTTATGTCAAGAAACTTCAACCTAAAAAGCTCGAACCCAAGTCGGAAAAATGCGTCTTCATAGGATACCCTAAAGAAACTGTTGGGTATACCTTCTACCTAAGATCCGAAGGCAAGATCTTTGTTGCCAAGAACGGACTCTTTCTGGAGAAAGAATTTCTCTCGAAAGAAGTAAGTGGGAGGAAAGTAGAGCTTGATGAAGTATTACCTCTTGAACCGGCAAATGGCACAGCTCAAGAAAATGTTCCTGAGGTGCCTGCACCGATTAGGGAGGAAGTTAATGATAATGATCAAGATACTTCTGATCAAGTTCCTACTGAAATTCGAAGGTCCACAAGGACACGTTCCACACCAGAGTGGTACGGCAACCCTGTCTTGGAAATCATGTTGTTAGACAACGGTGAACCTTCGAACTATGAAGAAGCGATGGCGGGCCCGGATTCCGACAAATGGCTAGAAGCCATGAAATCCGAGATAGGATCCATGTATGAAAACGAAGTATGGACTTTGACTGGCTTGCCCATTGAACGGCGAGCCATAGAAAATAAATGGATCTTTAAGAAGAAGACAGACGCGGATGGTAATGTGACCATCTATAAAGCTCGACTTGTCGCTAAGGGTTATCGACAAATTCAAGGGGTTGACTACGATGAGACTTTCTCACCGGTAGCGAAGCTAAAGTCCGTCCGAATCATGTTAGCAATTGCCGCATTCTACGATTATGAAATATGGCAAATGGACGTCAAAACGGCATTCCTTAATGGTTTCCTTAAGGAAGAATTGTATATGATGCAGCCGGAAGGTTTTGTCGATCCTAAGAATGCTAACAAGGTGTGCAAACTCCAACGCTCGATTTATGGGCTGGTGCAAGCATCTCGGAGTTGGAACATTCGCTTTGATGAGATGATCAAAGCGTTTGGGTTTACGCAGACTTATGGAGAAGCCTGCGTTTACAAGAAAGTGAGTGGGAGCTCTATAGCATTTCTCATACTATATGTAGATGACATACTTTTGATGGGAAATGATATAGAACTCTTGGACAGCATCAAGGCCTACTTGAATAAGAGTTTTTCAATGAAGGACCTTGGAGAAGCTGCTTATATATTAGGCATCAAGATCTATAGGGATAGATCGAGACGCCTCATAGGTCTTTCACAAAGCACATACCTTGATAAGATTTTGAAGAAGTTCAAAATGGATCAGTCCAAGAAAGGATTCTTGCCTGTTTTACAAGGTATGAGATTGAGCTCAGCTCAATGTCCGACCACGGCAGAAGAGATAGAAGAGATGAGAGTCATCCCCTATGCCTCAGCCATAGGTTCTATTATGTATGCCATGTTGTGCACCAGACCTGATGTAAATCTTGCCGTAAGTTTGGTAGGAAGGTACCAAAGTAATCCCAGCAAGGAACACTGGACAGCGGTCAAGAATATCCTGAAGTACCTGAAAAGGACTAAGGAAATGTTTCTCGTTTATGGAGGTGACGAAGAGCTCGTCGTAAAGGGTTACGTCGACGCTAGCTTCGACACAGATCTGGATGACTCTAAGTCACAAACCGGATACGTGTATATGTTGAATGGTGGAGCAGTGAGCTGGTGTAGCTGCAAGCAGAGCATCGTGGAGGGATCTACATGTGAAGCGGAGTACATGGCAGCCTCGGAGGCAGCACATGAAGCAATATGGGTGAAAGAGTTCATCACCGACCTAGGAGTCATACCCAATGCGTCGGGGCCAATCAAACTCTTCTGTGATAACACTGGAGCTATTGCACTTGCCAAGGAGCCCAGGTTTCACAAGAAGACAAGGCACATCAAGCGTCGTTTCAACTCCATTCGTGAAAATGTTCAAGATGGAGACATAGATATTTGTAAAGTACATACGGACCTGAATATAGCAGATCCATTGACTAAACCTCTCCCTAGGGCAAAACATGATCAACACCAAAATTCCATGGGTGTTCGATTCATCACAATGTAACTAGATTATTGACTCTAGTGCAAGTGGGAGACTGTTGGAAATATGCCCTAGAGGCAATAATAAAAGTATTATTATTATATTTCTTTGTTCATGATAATTGTCTTTATTCATGCTATAACTGTATTATCCGGAAATCGTAATACACGTGTGAATACATAGACCATAATATGTTCCTAGTAAGCCTCTAGTTGACTAGCTCGTTGATCAATAGATAGTCATGGTTTCCTGGCTATGGACATTAGATGTCATTGATAACGGGATCACATCATTAGGAGAATGATGTGATGGACAAGACCCAATCCTAAGCATAGCGCAAGATCGTGTAGTTCGTTTGCTAGAGTTTTTCCAATGTCAAGTATCTTTTCCTTTGACCATGAGATCGTGTAACTCCCGGATACCGTAAGAGTGCTTTGGGTGTACCAAACGTCACAACGTAACTGGGTGACTATAAAAGTGCACTACAGGTATCTCCGAAAGTGTCTGTTGGGTTGACACGGATCGAGACTGGGATTTGTCACTCCGTATGACGGAGAGGTATCACTGGGCCCACTCGGTAATGCATCATCATAATGAGCTCAAAGTGACCAAGTGTCTGGTCACAGGATCATGCATTACGGTACGAGTAAAGTGACTTACCGGTAACGAGATTGAACGAGGTATTGGGATACCGACGATCGAATCTCGGGCAAGTAACATACCGATTGACAAAGGGAATTGCATACGGGGTTGATTGAATCCTCGACATCGTGGTTCATCCGATGAAATCATCGTGGAGCATGTGGGAGCCAACATGGGTATCCAGATCCCGCTGTTGGTTATTGACCGGAGAGTCGCCTCGGTCATGTCTGCATGTCTCCCGAACCCGTAGGGTCTACACACTTAAGGTTCGGTGACGCTAGGGTTGTGAAGATATGTATATGCAGTAACCCGAATGTTGTTCGGAGTCCCGGATGAGATCCCGGACGTCACGAGGAGTTCCGGAATGGTCCGGAGGTAAAGAATTATATATAGGAAGTGCTGTTTCGGCCATCGGGACAAGTTTCGGGGTCATCGGTATTGTACCGGGACCACCGGAGGGGTCCCGGGGGCCCACAGGGTGGGGCCACCTGCCCCGGGGGGCCACATAGGCTATAGGGGGTGCGCCTTGGCCTATATGGGCCAAGGGCACCAGCCCCTATAGGCCCATGCGCCTAGGGTTTCCATAGGGGAGGAGTCCTACTAGTGGAAGGCACCCCTAGGTGCCTTGGGGGGGAGGGAAACCTCCCCTTGGCCGCCGCCCCTAGGAGATTGGATCTCCTAGGCTGGCGCACCCCCCTTGACCCTCCTATATATATTGGGGGAGAGGAGGGACTTGAGACCACAGCCTTTGGTGCCTCCCTCTCTCCCCGTTACGTCTCTCTCTCGTAGTATAGGCGAAGCCCTGCTACTGTGACGCCCTGCATCCACCACCACGCCGTCGTGTTGCTGGATCATCATCAACCTCTCCTTCCCCCTTGCTGGATCAAGAAGGAGGAGACGTCTCCCGTCCCGTACGTGTGTTGAACGCGGAGGTGCCGTCCGTTCGGCACTAGGTCATCGGTGATTTGGATCACGTCGTGTTCGACTACTTCATCCCTGTTCTTTGAACGCTTCCGCTCGCGATCTACAAAGGTATGTAGATGCATCCGATGACTCGTTGCTAGATGAACTCATAGATAGATCTTGGTGAAACCGTAGAAATTTTTTTGTTTTCTGTAACGTTCCTCAACAAATCAACCCGGTGATGATGCTCCTGCTATGGTGTGTGGGAAAAAGTACCTTCGTTTGGTTTACGGCGGGGACTGGCGCCGGCGGCTAACGGGGATGTGACCGGCGGCGCTTCCCTTCTCGAAGGACAATGGGGAACAACTGCACGGCCGCTGGACCCCCTCTTTTCTAGACTAGACAAGAGGAAGAGGAAACGGGGATGCTTGGATTGCATAGAGTCGTACATATACAAACATAAAAATGGTATGTTTGTAAAGGAGTCACAACTTTCAGAATTTACCTTTTTTCAAACATGATTCTTCCTTTCTAGGCAAATAAAGAAAGGAAAACTTTCACTTAGACCGACTGATTTCTGGCTAGCGCAAACCACCCAGTGAGCTGTCCGATCAAGTTTGATCGTGTGGCGCTAGCGTCTCTCACGTGTCTATCGGGACCGTGTCGTTGGCTCAACCGCATCCCAACCATGCGGTCTCTCACGCTTACCTACATCAAAGCAGAGGCGTCAGATCCAGCTGATGCGAGAGGCAATGCGGCGGCGAGCATCCAGAACGGCAAAGCCATGGCGACAATGGGAAGTGGAGGTGTGCATGGCGGCGATTGAGAGCATCGACTGAGGCACTGCGCTCAGGTATTTTTCACACCTGCCCCAAAATCGAGCTGAAATGCTAGGTTTCGGTACAAAATTAGGGGTATGTATGCCGCGGGGGGGAGGATGACTCTGCGGCGATTGTAGGGCGGAAGGGCTTGTCGGGAGAGTTTAGGTTAGAGACGATTAGGCCGAAGGGGGGTGCTGCATAGATCATGTGTGTGTGGTGCATTTGCTTCGATTCAGAACAGGGAATCCACAACCAGCGCAACAATCCACTGCGGCAGGGGCGCAGAATATTGTGTTCATTTTCAGAGCAGCAACAAGAACGTTGTTCTCCAGACTGGGAGTGGTCCTTCATTTGTGTTTTTTTGTTCATTTTCAGAGCAGCAGAAAGAATGTTGTTCTCCATACTGGGATTGGTGCTTCATTGCAGCACAGAGTAGGTCGGCCGGCAGACAGTCATTCAGTTATGCTGATGGAATGACAAGATACGTGAACTTGTGAATAGGATTAGCGAACCACCACAGTTGGCATCCGAACCTCCGGAGCAGGCATCTTCCCCTTTAATAACACATCCTCGACAGTATATCTTTGAGCTGCTGCAAAATATTTCATATAGCTATCGAGATACCCCATAGTTACCTCTACTGGGTGGGACTCTTTGCCATGAACCAAATCAGTACGGCAGCTGAAGACGGGGAGACAAGGTTAAAAGAAGAAAATCAGCAGAGGGAGCCGAGGTACAGATCAGATCCACCTAACAAAACTACACCTGAAAAAAACTGAAGAAGATGGTTTTTCTTTTTGGAGCCCTCTTCCTTGCCTGTAGCCGCCAGTCTTCAGAAGCCTGATGGGACAGGCAAGTCAGCTGCTGTTAATGCACGCACATGATTCCACGATACACTGGGTCAATTGGCAGTGGACGCAGCTGTCAGGCCAACCACGCTCGTTGAAGATTGTCAGCACTAAATATGAACCACTAAAAAGTTGCACTTTGCATGTTTTAGTAGCATCAACTTGGCATCGGTTCACCATTTACATGCTACATTCGTTCGGCCAAATATGTCGTCTGCATCCACAAAAATCCTCTGCTAGTGAATTTCTGAGATGATCAGGTTTACAGTGCAAAATACAATACAGGGGAGGCAAATTTGGCTACACTGTCTAGAGACAACTAAATAACAATGAACATGAGAAAACTCCCAGCTCAGCTTTATTTAGACCACATAAACATGTCAGACAGATTCCTTACTTCTCCTTTTTTCTGCGGAGAGATTCCGTACTCCTCCTAAGACATCTCTTGAGGTTAACCGTGCCGAAGTATCTGGAAGTCTGCTGCAGAGTCCAAAAAGATTATTTTTTCAGAGAACAAACGATCTTCTTCTGTCGCAATATTACTTCTCAAGGCGGTCGGGTGGCACCTGGAGTGTGCAATGCTCTTCCCAGGCCCAGAAAAGAGGTATCCGTCTGCTTTCCTGCCTTTTTTGTTACTGCCTGCAACAAGTTTGACATATATACGATGAGCAGTGCTCCCAGCTTCCATTCTGTAGCTATTACTGTTGTGAATCTTTTCTGCCATTTCATGCAGGGAAGGTCTTTTCTAGAGGATTCCACTTTGGATTCAAACAAGGAGATGAAAAAAACTACTACACAGGTAGGACATAACCAAAAGCACTAGGCCAAGATTGATACTAGCTGGAACTGAATCATCTTCTCACTGTGGCAAATATCTCTTTATGGATATAAAACAGTTCCAGGTGTTGGTCACTTGTTACAAACTGCACTGATCCAATGCAGATCATAAAAGCAAAGTTTTAGTTTTCTGAAAGTGCCATTCAACCGCATTAACGATGCAGTTTCACAAAATCGCATGTCCGCCAACAAAACTCTGGCTATCTCTGTATATATTAAGTCTGGTGTATTTGACTTCTTCACCTGTATGCTGCCCCAATCAGAAAACTATGGTGTACAACAGTGGGTATCTTCAAAACTGTTTGTTAGTCACCTTGAATGGAAAAAAGAGGATGGACTTTTGAGCCATCTTTGAAATGGACCCAGCCGTGGTTGAGGTAACAGCAAGGACAAGAAAAGAAGAAGAGATCGCGCAAAAGTAGAAACAGAGCAATGAACTTAAATATGCAGGGGAAATCGAGAAAATAGATTCAGCTCTCGTTGTTTTCTTTTTTCCATCATTTCCCCACTGTTTGTAATTCTAAAGGGCATACTAAAATCTATGTTTAGTTCAAAACTCTCTTGGACTTGATTGGGTTGGACTGTAATTAGTCTGCTGTAGTCAATTATTTTCTCTAAAAGAAAACATGTCATTTCTTCTCTCAATTCTCAAAGGAACTTCTACCACAGAGGCGCTACCTGCTCTTGATGATGGCCAACCAGACAAAAAGGTGTTCCAGCAAATGAAAAGTATGGCAGAGATGCTCAAAAGTTTGCGAAATTGCAATGTTCAGAGACATGGTAATCCAAGATGGGCCACGGTGCCAACCGACTCCTCCCATTGTGCAGGCTTAAAAAGTGTGAACTGCTGATGGTTGAACAGATGCATCAATCTATACCTACTATTAAAGGGAATATGTATTCTTGGTTTGGTTTGGTCCTTTTCGTTGATTTCTTTTTGTTTGTAATCACACGGTAAGCCATCTAGGCCAAATACTTGTACGTTGATGGGCCTTTTATGGGCTTCCATAAAGACCGCGAAAAATATCCGGGCCAGGTACTTGTATGTTGATGGGCCTTCTATGGGCTTTCATAGAGACTGTAAAAAATTATTGTGTCAAAATAAATCAACATTGTGAGAATTAAATAGAGGACCACCTATCTGGATCTATGTTGTAACAACCAACGATCTATGCATCTTTCATGTTTTTTAATCCCACCTCGCTCTTTTACAAAAATTCCCACCGGTAAATATATGAGCGGCCCCAGGAATCAACCGACAGACCATTAAAACAAAGGAGAGCGGTCCTCATGTTTAGGGCGAGATAAATTAAGCGAATGAGCTAATTAAAGGAAGGATTGTGGGCTTAAATAGAAAACGAATGTGGCTAATTAAAGAAAAGATTATGGGTAAAACCCGTGTAATAATTAAAAGAAAGATTATGGGCTTAATAAATAGAATATTCAAATAGATGGGGCTAATTAAAGGAAGGATTTGAGGTGAAAAGGTAGGATAATCAAAAGGAAGGATCCGTAGGCTTCAATGTGATAGGGCTACTAAACTAGAAAATGAAGGATTTGATTCCCGATTAAAACGGATGAGCACGTCATGGTAATTAATGAAAGGATTATACTTAAATGAAATTAGTGGGAGATTATGCCCGGCAAAGAAAATATGGACGTGGCTAAATTGCATCCTATTTTTTATATTCATTTTGTTGAAGAATGTTAAGTTGCAACATGTTTTTCATAGCGATTCCGGTGTTGTGGAACATTATGCTTGTACAAAACATCAAATTTTCCCGTTGCAACACACGGGCATATGTGCTAGTACAAAAAAAAGGAGTAGCAGAAACTCATGCATCTAAGCAAATTTAACTTTTGGGGCGATTTTACCACTCATAATCTGTTCTCAGCAGTCACGGGTAAATGGCACGGTAGCTGAGGAGTAAGTAGACTTCATACTACCAGTTAAGAACAACATGCATCAGATTAACTCCATACACACACCACAGATGCAGCTAGGCTATTTAAAAGGCGTTAGGTAAAAATGAACATAAACAAACTAGGCAAATTTTGGCTAGACTGTCAAGAACAAGGAACTGAAAAGAGGTGTCTGCCTGCAACAAGATACAAATATATGTATGATGAGCAGTGCTCCCAGCTTCCCTGCTGTAGTTATTACCGTTGTTGAATCCTTGCTGTCATTTCACGTAGGAAAGGTCTTGTCTGGTGGGCTCCTGAATGCTGCCTCCGTGCAAGCTCTTACAGCCAGGTAACAATGCTTGTATTCTCTTGTGTTCTCAGTTAATTAGTCCATCAACGCTATCTGGAAAGGGAGAGATAAAGAAGTCCACTATGGATCCAAGAAACTAGAAAAAAAATATACACGCAGGGAAAAACCAAAACCACTAGACCAAGATAAGGTATGATGCTAACTGGGATTCAATCCTCTGCTCACTGTAGCTAATAATCACACTGGCAAACAATTGAAGCAGGCAGAGACATACATATATACTCAGTGTTGTACTTGTACGCCATAGTTTTCTTATTGGTGCATTTTGCAGAGAAGAAGTGAATACACGAGAGTTCTTAATATGAACAGACATAACCCAGAAACTGAAACTGCATCGAACCCAATTGTAGGTTTCTTGGAAGACATGCAGTTTCCTGCATCCTTAACCTAGTTGATGAATGGACACCACTTTTCAGCTGCCCCATGGCATGCTTCAGGTACCACCTGGCGGCTTTGAGAAATGTTTCGGCAGAAGAGGATCGCTTGTTCTCTGAAATAATAAATCATAAGGAAATACCGTAACTGATGATTCCTTTTTCTTTTTACTATGCAGCAGCATTTCATATACTTTGGCATCGTTGGCCTCAGGAGATGCCTTTATAAGGTGCAAGGAATAAAGAGTCTATTCTTCTTCCTGTTCCTCTGTTATACATACGTTTTCCTTTGGAGAGCAGTGGACAGTATGAACTAATAATTCTAAATATACTAAACCTGGCCAGGTTTAGTTTATCAGGTTTTTTTGAATTTTTCTTATCATACAAATTCGAACCAATGGGTGGGCAACACATGCTTTAGTGGGGGATGTAGACAGGTACATGGCTGGGTGCGCGTATCAATTGCTGGTGGAAACTATAAAAAAATAATGATCCAGCCCTCCATTGGTTGCATGCTTTGGATTCTTCTCAGTTTTCTATTAGTTGCATGCGCTGCAGACCGGATTGGCTACATCTTCTATTCTTTATTTTGTCTGAATCTGCTTGGCTTTGTCTCCTTTTCAATTCCTTTTTGTTCTCATCACGTCGATCGCTGTTGAGTCGGCTGCCGCCCGCGTTTTCTGGAACCTTTAATTGTCGGCTGCCGCTTCTGTACACACTTCTGGTCATTTCTGCAGCCTGTGCGGTGGCCGGTTTCAATTTGTGCTCTCTCACTTCCCTGCCTGCTATAAATATGGGTTGTGCGGTGCGGCCGTTTTCCATTTCAGTTGCGCCCGTCTTCGCTCCTTCTCTTCCAACTTTTGCTGCCATTTTTTCACTTGCCGATGGTTACTCCTGCTCCTGCTCGGTCTGGACGCCGTCGTCGGCGTCGCCCTTCTGGGATTCGGGCCGCCGTTATTGCGCGTGTGCGCCGTGGCGGCATGCGTCTTCCTTCTGTGGATTCTTCGTCCTGGGGCGGCAACCGCTGGGCTGCGTGGTCAGTTGGGTGAGGTCGATTCAGGGCGGCTCCTCCGCTCTGCGGCTCGCCGGCCGCTTCATTCCCGCCGGGCCGGTGGGTTTATTTTGTCTTCTCAACTTGTGCTTCTGTTTGGGTTGTTCTTTTATTTGTTAGCTTGCTGTGTGGTCAGCTTATTTGGTTTCTTGGGTGGTTGTTCTACTTGTTTGCTTCCTCTGTGGTCGTCTGTGGTCAGCTTATTTGGTCTCTTGGATTGTTCTTCTACTTGTTTGGTTCCTGTGTGGCCATCTTATTTCATTACTTCATTTTGTAGGCCGCCAACGTTCTGACTTGGAGCAGTTTTGTTATGGAGATCTTGATGCTCGCCGTCGGGAGATTTCGTTGGGGAAGCGACTTGTTGACTGTACTGTTGGTGAGTGCATTAAGTTCTTGCTGCACGTATGGGAGTGCTTCTTATTGTTTTTGTGTGTTTCTCCCTGCTGTTTTGGATAATGTGGGTGACTTCTTGCTCTCTTTTTTTCTGCAGGTTCGACCGTTGCTGTAGGTTCTTCTTCTGCGTCTGATGGCTTTGTTTCTGCTGGCGGCCCTCCGCTGTGCGAACTGGTGAGTTCTTGATTGTTTTCTCTGCTTATTTTTTGTACATGTTTTGGTCTTTCTTGGCTCGCGCTTCTGCGACCTCCTACTGGTTGTACGTGGCACTATTGGCCTAATCGTTGTATGCAGAAGACACTAGCGTGTAGGCCTTAGCGCACGAGACTCCCGCGCACGGGGGCATGCAGCGCACGTACGCACTGGAACGGCAATTCATCGATGCATGCAGTGCATGTATGCAGTTCTATGAATATACACCGCTGCATGGTGCATGGCGTGCATCCCGATGAATATACTCGCGGCATCCCGATGAATATACTCGCGCCATGACAGTGCACGCGTGCACTCCCATGAATATACTCGCGCCATGCAGTGTACGTGTGCACTTCAGTAATGCTATCCCTCTACGTCTGTTGCTTACAAAAAAAATATCCACATGCATTTTCGATTGGTTTTTATTTTTGCTTCCTTATGGGCTGTTTGGGTCCAGCTGATGTGTCCGTTTCTTTTTCTATTTAGTTGTTTAGCTATACGAGTTTCGTTCGGGATATAATGTGCTGTGTCCAATATTTTCTCGCAGGTTTTTCGGGCGTGCAGATGGTTGATGCATCTATTAGTGGTCTTTCTGATTTTCCTGCGGGTCTCCATCTTCATAGTTATTTGGTTGGTCCTTCGTCTGTGCTGAACGTCTAAGAGTGGTGCCTCTACGTGCGGCTGGTGCTTTCGGTCGTCCTACTCCTCTTGGTAAGTTTATCTTCCAATGTAGGACTTTGCCGTTGGTGCAACTGACGATTTTTTCCTAGATTAAAGTACGACTTTGACGCGCGGTTGGTATTTTAGTTATGCCTACTCCTGTTATGGAATACTGTTGGGTGGTGCGTGCTCGGCGTAAGCGGACGTTGATGCGCTTTTACTGGTCGGGACCGAAGAGAGGCGCTTCTCTCTTACTATGAAGTTTTGTTTCGTACTTTTTCCCACTTTTGCTATCTGTTGCTGTGTACGGTTTCGATATTTCTTCCCTCTTTTGCAGTGTGTGGGATGCAGCCCCCGTTTTCAAAGGATTATATTAATTTGCTTAAAGGTAAGCTCTTGGCCTCACCTAGCTTTTTCTCTCTGTTTGCTCCTTACAAGTAAGCAATTTATTACATTACGAACTCTTCCATGCAGGATGAGAATCTTATAGTGTATATTCCAAGACGACCAATACTTGGAACAGTGAGTGAAACAATTGGCCTAAAAGTACAAGGGTACACCTGTTGTTGGTACGTTCATGAAGGTATGATACAAGCGTCCGTACTAATTGCTCTACCACGTCAGAAAGATAGCTTTAGAGAATCGTCCATTACATATGAAGGAGAAGCAGCTAATACAGAAGATGAAGCAATGGAAAAATCAGCTCAGATGGCCTTAGAATGCATCTGTGCAGACCATAATATTTCTATCAATGATCATAATTACTATGCTCTTGAAGTCACAAAGGAAAGGTTATTTACAGCAAGAGAGAAGGCTCAAACAAAACAATGGCAATTCAATATGGCCCGCCAGCAAGTAAACACACAACAAAACGAGTTTGCAAGACAGACAATAATTTTAGCAAAGATATGCAATGGCTTCTTTGATATATTACCACTTCGTATGTATCCCCAGCGCCCAGACAGCAACAATCCCATTATCACATATACAGGTGCGCACCCTCCCGTCGGACGTATGCAAGAACTTGCAAAATCACTTTATCATTATATCACAGGCACCAATCCTGCAGGAGGATATACTAGGATGATCTAATCGACTAGCATCTACTTCTAGCTTATCTATGCAATGTGTTTGTGTCTTTATATACGGTTCTCTGTCCGCAGCGAACTGTATGTAGTTTGAATAATTTGTTTGTCTGAAGAGTGTGCCACTTTTAATTTGTATGTTTGTATCCCTGTGTTTACAAGATTTCAATATATTCGTATGCTCGGTTTGTTTACTATCTCTTACGTCATTTTGACATCAAATGAGCACGCACTATTCCACTTTTACATCAATAGATTGCACATCTGCGAGAGGTCACCGAGCGCGGCGTGCCGCTGCGCGGGCTAGGCTAGTATATCTCCAAGTGAAGGGGCAATTGAAAATGTGTACGATGGCATCCTCGAGTCAATATATGGCCTAAAAGTCAGAAACAAACGAACTGCGTCCAAAAAGAAAGTGTGAATAAGAACATCTGGTTTTAATCGTGTCAGTCCAAATGAAGAATCAAAAGCACCTGCTAAGTGCTGTTAGATGTGTATAGTTCATTGTGTACATCCCCATTGTATAAGGGGCTTTTCTGCACTTTGCCACACCTGTATATGTACTGGCCTTTGGCCCTCAGTAAAGGATCAGTTGCTGATTATCCAACATGGTATCAGATGCTAGGCTAGCCCTTTTCTCTCGCACGACGCAACTCCGTGCTTCTCGTTCCTAGCCTGCTCGTCTTCGGCCCGACTTTGTTGCTCCTCCCCGGCCGCTGCTCGGCTTTTTCCTTCTTCTGTCTCGTCCAGCCGCTGATCCGTCCGGAAGCCGCCCCGTCAGGCCCGCCTCACCCGGCCGCCGCCGCTCCTGTCCGGCTGCCGCCGCTCCCGTCCGGCTGGCCGCCGCCGTGCCTGCCCGGACGCAGCCGCGCCCGCCCGGCCGCCGCCGTGCCTGCCCGGCCGCAGCTGCGCCTGCCCGGCCACCGCCCCGTCCGCTGTTGTGCGCGCCCGGCCGCCGCCTCGAGCGGCCTCTGCTGCGCCCGTGCGTGAGCACGGCTCCTGCTCCCTTGGCCCGCCTCACCCGTGGCTGGCTCTCGATCCATTCTGGATCGGCCGCTCACTCCTCTTTTGATTCTGCATCGCTGGTGCGTGAGCGCGTGCGCTTCTGCCGCTTATCCCGATCCAGATCCGGTTGTGTGCAGTTGACTACAAAAAAAAGCCATGTCCTCTTCGGGCTATGTTGCTGTTGGGGAACGTAGTAATTTCAAAAAAAATTCTACGCACACGCAAGATCATGGTGATGCATAGCAACGAGAGGGGAGAGTGTTGTCCACGTACCCTCGTAGACCGAAAGCGGAAGCGTTATATCAACGCGGTTGATGTAGTCGTACGTCTTCACGATCCGACCGATCCAAGCATCGAAACTACAGCACCTCCGAGTTCTAGCACACGTTCAGCTCGATGAAGATCCCCGGACTCCGATCCAGCAAAGTGTCGGGGAAGAGTTCCGTCAGCACAACGGCGTGGTGACGATCTTGATGTTCTACCGTCGTAGGGCTTCGCCTAAGCACCGCTACAATATTATCGAGGAGTATGGTGGAGGGGGGCACCGCACACGGCTAAGAGAACGATCACGAAGATCAACTTGTGTGTCTATGGGGTGCTGTAACACCCTCGATGCGACTATAGCTCCCACGTGTCGAGGCACGACTTAGAGGTATAATCGCATTGAAGGCATATGTCGCAAGTCAGGTAATTATCACAAACATCCCATGTAATATAATAATGAAGAGGGATAACATAGTTGGCTTACACTCGCCACGTCACTTCAAAGTACATAAATAACATACATCATCCAAACACTCATGGCCCGACTACGGCGCCAAAATAGAAGAAAACCCAACAAGCGACAAAGGTCCCTATCACCCCCAACAAGGCACCACTACTGATCATCAGGGAAAGACACATAGTAACGCTGCGAGTCCTCGTCGAACTCCCACTTGAGCTCATACGCGTCACCTGGAGCGGAATCACCTGGACCTGCATCTGGAGTTATAGTATCTGTGAGCCACAGGGACTCAGCAATCTCGCACCCTCGCGATCAAGACTATTTAAGCTTATAGGAAGGATAAGGCAAGTATATGTGGAGCTGCAGCAAGCGACTAGCATGTATAGTGGCTAACTTATACGCAAAGGAGAGCGAGAAGAGAAGGCAAAGCGCGAGCGAGAAACTAAAGGAACAACCTGCGCAAGCATAACTCCAACACCGTGTCCACTTCCCGGACTCCGCCGAGAAGAGGCCATCACGGTAACACACACGGTTGATTCATTTTAATTGAGTTAAGGTTCAAGTTATCTACAACCGGACATTAACAAATTCCCATCTGCCCATAACCGCGGGCATGACTTTCGAAAGTTCAATCCCTGCAGGGGAGTCCCAACTTAGCACATGACAAGCTCTCACGGTCAACGAAGGAATAGACCTCCACCCGAGACGTTCCGATCAGACTCGGTATCCCGATACAACAAGACATTTCAATAGGTTAAAACAAGTCCAGCAACACCGCCCGAATGTGCCGACAAATCCCGATAGGAGCTGCACATATGTCTTTCTCAGGGCACACTCAGATGAACACTACGTACAACTAAAACCAACCCTCGAGTTGCCCCGAGGTGGCGCTGCAAGTGGCTCTGTTTGGACCAACACTCAGAGGAGCACTGGCCCGGGGGGGGGGGTTTAAATAAGATGACCCTCGGGCTCCGGAAACCCAAGGGAAAAAGAGGCTGGGTGGCAAATGGTAAAACCAAGGTTGGGCATTGCTGGAAAAGCTTTAATCAAGGCGAACTATCAAGGGGTTCCCATTATAACCCAACCGCGTGAGGAACGCAAAATCCGGGAACATAACACCGATATGACAAAAACTAGGGCGGCAAGAGTGGAACAAAGCACTAGGCGAGAGGCCGAGCCTTCCACCCTTTACCAAGTATATAGATGCATTAAGATAACATAGCAATATAATGATATCCCAACAAGTAAAAAAATGTTCCAACAAGGAACGGCTCCAAATCTTCACCTGCAACTAGCAACGCTATAAGAGGGGCTGAGCAAAGCGGTAACATAGCCAATCAACGGTTTGCTAGGACATGGTGGGTTAGAGGTTCAACATGGCAATTGGGAGGCTGACAAGCAAAATGTAGGCATCGTAGCATTGGCATAGCAAAAGAGCGAAGCAAACTAGCATAGCAAAGATAGTAGTGATTTCGAGGGTATGATCATCTTGCCTGCAAAGCTGTCAGAGTTGACTGGATCCTCAAAAGCAAACTCAACGGGCTTCTCGTTAGCGAACTCGTCTCCCGGATCTACCAAAACAAGACAAACAAGCAACAAGGATACAATCAACCACGTGCAAACTCAAACAGTAAGATGCAAAGATGACATGCTATGCGGGATGCGATGCGGGATGCAAAATGCAAGATATGACAGGAAATGCATGAACCTGGCCTCAACTTGGAAATCCAAATGTTCCACTGGAAAGATGGAATGAAATCGCTTGAAAACAATATAAAGAACGCCGGAATCGGAGTTACGGTTTGGAAATGGCAAGCGTTTTAAGAATGACACCGGTCTGCGATTTACAGCAAGTAGGCATCTAAATGCAATGCAATGAACATGCTACAGCACCCAAACATGACAACAAAATACATGGCAGGGAAGAATTCAAGATTCTTAACAAAAGACTAGCACTGAGCTACGACCAATTCATCCGTTATGAGGTTCAAACAAGCATGGCAAAAACGCAAATGCAAAACAGATTCCAGACTTGGTGAAATTAACACTTGTCTGAAATTTCAGATCACGAAGCCCTCTTCGGAGCAGCAAAACAATATGATACAAGACCTGATTATGATAAGTAAGAACATGGCATGGAGCTACTCAACAAGCTTAACAAAAGACCCAAAGTAACCTGGGGCCAAAAGGGTTCACAAAATATACTAACAAGCACACGAACATAGCTAAAACACAATCAGTTTTCAGACTTAGTGAAAACTGAGACATGCTGAAATATAACTCACGAAGGCATGTAAACGAGCTTGATGCACTCACCACGGTGTAAGTCATGGCAAGGAAAGCGTACATCCATTAAGAAGGCACAAAATTCTAGCTAAACATGGCAAGAACAATGGCATAGCATGCACGGATCAACTACAATAGCATCGGCAAAATCGCAAACAAGTTGACGATCTGCCCAGATTCACAATGAAGCAAAAGTAGAGCTCGATTGACTCAAGCTAGGTTGCTCCATAATTGCAAGTAAAGACATGGATGTATAGAGCATAACAATATTAACAAAACTCCTTTAATGATCATCCTCCAAAGAGGCACGGATCACTAGGAAACAACATGAACATATGGCATCATGAACTAAATAATCCCAAACTTAGTGAAAACAACCAAGTCCCTGAAAACAGAATTACCGGGCGCCTCACTTTGCAAGCTTGCACAAGTCACCACACACATCCTAGAAATGCATGGGTTGCACCTCTGGAAAGATAACAAGATGCTTAACAAAACATATGAAGGACTCGCAGGCATATCATGCACACAACAATCATGGCAAAAATGACAAAAGTCTAAGATGAACTAGCAGATCTGACAATTAACTCACGAAGCCTCCTTCTAGCAGCATTTCGGGCATAAAGAAGAACTCAAATGCAAATGATGCAATGGAATGAAATGATGTACTCGTCGAGACGAACATTTTGATATACTATATGTCCAAATCGGAGTTACGGATGCGGAGATATGGCAGGTCAAAGTTTGCTCGAAAATTAGGGTTAGGAGGGGAAAAAGTCAACCGTGAGATATTTTTGGATCTAGATCCAGATCGCACGGGAACCGAGGCTGCCGGATTGCTGTTCACCGCCGGGCTCGGAGCTCGCCAGAGACGCGGGATCCGGCCGGGTCGGAGAGGAAGAAGAGGAGGCCGGTCGCCGGACTTGGACGGGGCGGCGCCGGCTCGGGCAGCTACCGGCGCCGAGGCAGGCGCGGCGTCCGGCGCGGCAGGCGGCGTCGGGGACGAAGAACGGGGCCGCGGCGGCTCGCGGTGGCGCCGGTGAAACACGGCGGCTGGGCGGCGGTCGGACGTGGGGAAGAAGAAACGGAGCGGCGGCGGCGATCTGGCCCGGTGCCGCTCGCGCGGGGCCGGGCGCGGGCTTCCGCGGGCCGGCGGCGGCGGCAGTGGTTGGCGCCACGTGGCAGATCTGGGAAAATTAGGGTTACGTGGGAGAAGATGATCCGAAAACGAGGGGGGGGGCTATTTATAGGCATAAGTGGAGCTAGGAGAGTCCAAATGAGGTGCGGTTTTCGGCCACGCGATCGTGATCGAACGCTCTAGATGATGGAGCCGAGTTTGGTGGGTTTTGGGCCAAAATGGAGGGGTGTTAGGCTGCAACACACATGAGGCCTTTTCGGTCCCTCGGTTAACCGTAGGAGTATCAAACGAAATCCAAATGATACGAAACTTGACAGGCGGTCTACCGGTAGTAAACCAAGGCTGCATGACAAGTCTCGGTCCAATCCGGAAATGTTTAATCCCCACACACGAAAGAAAGCTAGAAATGACCACTGGAGGAGAACGAAGCGCAGGAATGCAAAACGGACAATGGGGAAAATGCTCGAACGCATGAGATGAACACGTATGCAAATGCAATGCACATGATGACATGATATGGGATGCATGAAAACGAAAACAACACACGGAGACAAAGACCCAAACCCGAGAAATAAATATAACTTAACGCCGGAAACGGCAAGAGTTGGAGTACAAATTGGGAAAGTTATATCTGGGGCGTTACAACACTCCAGAACTACGAAAGGATCTCGTCCCGAGATCTAGGACTGAAAGAACGCCGGGTACTCAGAACGGAGGTGATCCTCGCGTTCCCAGGTAGCTTCACGGTCGGAATGGTGTGACCACTTGACTTTGAGAAATTTGATTGACTTGTTGCGAGTCTTTCGTTCAGTCTCTTCAAGAATAGCAACTAGGTGCTCACGATAGGAGAGATCTTCTTGGAGCTCAATGTCCTCGAAGTTGACTGTGCAATCAGGAGTCTTGAAGCACTTTCGAAGTTGAGAGACATGGAACACATCATGAACATTTGCAAAGTTTGAAGGAAGCTCGAGTTGATAGGCGAGGTCGCCTCTCATGTTGACAATCTTGAAAGGTCCCACGTATCTAGGGGCAAGCTTCCCTTTGATACCGAAGCGACGAGTACCCTTCATAGGAGAGACGCAGAGGTAAACATGATCTCCGATCTCGAAAGCCAAATCACGGTGCTTACTGTCATAGTAGCTCTTCCGGCGGGATTGGGCTGCTTTGAGGTTATCACGAATGACTTTGCACATTTCTTCTGCCTCTGTGATTAAGTCATTACCCAGCAGCTGACGTTCACCGGTTTCGGACCAGTTGAGAGGGGTACGGCACTTCCTGCCATACAGAATTTCAAATGGGGCCTTGCCCGAACTTGCTTGAAAACTGTTGTTGTATGAGAATTCAACATAAGGAAGACAATCCTCCCACTTCATGCTTTAGGAGATCACACAAGCTCTGAGCATATCTTCAAGAATCTGGTTGACACGCTCGACTTGACCGCTTGTTTGAGGATGGAAAGCAGTGCTGAAGCGGATGTTGGTGCCCATGGCCTTCTGAAAAGAATCCCAAAACTTGGAGGTAAAGATGCTGCCACGGTCTGAAGATATCACTTGAGGAATACCGTGCAGAGAGACAATTCGACAGGTATAGAGTTCCGCCAATTGAGCTGTAGTGATTGACTCTTTGATAGGCAGAAAGTGAGCCACTTTGGTGAGCTTGTCGATGATGACGAATATAGCATCGTTGCCACGCTTGGACTTTGGAAACCCAGTCACGAAGTCCATTTCAATGTGATCAAACTTCCATTCTGGAATGGCAAGAGGTTGGAGGAGACCTGCTAGCCTTTGGTGTTCTGCCTTCACTCTTCTGCAGACATCACATTCATTCACGAATTGGGCGATCTCGCGCTTCATTCGAGTCCACCAATAAGTTTGCTTGAGGTCCTGATACATCTTCGTACTCCCAGGGTGGATGGAGAGGAGAGAATTGTGAGCCTCATTCATGATCACTTTACGAAGTTCACCTTTGGGTAGAACAATTCGATCCTCGAAGAAGAGAGTATCCTTGTCATCAAGGCGGTAGCACTTGTACTTGGACTGACTCTTGGCAATCCCAATCTTCACCTTTTTCATCATAGCATCAAGAAGCTGGGCTTGGCGAATCTGGTCTTCTAAGGTAGGAGAGACTTGAAGGTTGGCGAGGAAACCTTGAGGAACAACTTGCAGATTCAGTTTGCGGAAAGCTTCACAAAGCTCGGGTTGATAAGGCTTCAGAATCAGACTGTTGCAATACGCTTTCCTGCTCAGAGCGTCAGCGATCACATTGGCCTTGCCTGGAGTATACTCGATACTCGGATTATACTCTTGAATCATTTCGACCCATCGAGTTTTCCTGAGGTTGAGATTAGGCTGAGGGAAGATGTACTTGAGACTCTTGTGATCAGTGAAAATGTCCACTTTTCTTCCCAATAGAAGATGTCTCCAAGTCAACAAAGCATGCACAACTGCTGCCAACTCGAGGTCATGAGTGGGGTAGTTCTTCTCATTAGGCTTCAACTGGCGAGAGGTATAAGCAACAACTTTCTTCTCTTGCATCAAAACTGCACCGAGACCTTGGAGAGAGGCATCACAAAAGACCTCGTACGGCTTGGATTCATCAGGTGGAGTCAGAACTGGAGCAGTGATCAACTTCTCTTTCAAAGTGTTGAAAGCAATATCACACTCTGGAGACCAAACGTACTTGACGTGCTTCTGAAGAAGATTAGAGAGAGGCTTCGCGATATTAGAAAAGTTTTCAACGAATCTTCGGCAATAGCTTGCGAGACCGAGGAAACTGCGGAGTTGCTTCACGTTCTGAGGAGGTTCCCAATTCATAATTGCAGACACCTTCTCGGGATTCACGGCAATGCCCTTGGCAGAGATGATATGGCCAAGATAAAGAACCTCATCGAGCCAAAATTCACACTTGGAGAACTTGGTGTAGAACTGATGTTCCCTGAGCTTATCAAGCACCAAACGCAAGTGCTTGGCATGATCTTCCTTGTTCTTGGAGAAAACCAGAATGTCGTCGAGATAGACCAAAACGAAGTCATTGGTGTAGGCGTTGAAGATGAAGTTCATCATGCGAGAGAACGTCGGAGGAGCGTTGACGAGGCCAAAAGACATGACAGTGTATTCATATGAACCAAAACTTGTCCTGAAAGCCGTCTTGGGAATATCTTGCTCACGGATTCGAATCTGATGATAACCCATACGGAGATCAAGCTTGGAGAATACTTGGGCACCTTTGAGTTGTTCGAACAGCTCATTCATATTGGGAAGTGGGTATTTGTTCTTGATGGTCTTCTTGTTCAATGGACGGTAATCAACACAAAGTCGGTCCGATCCATCCTTCTTCTTCACAAAAAGAACACCACAACCCCACGGAGAAGAACTAGGCCGGATGAGACCCATTCTTTCTTGCTCATCGAGTTGTTTCTTCAACTCCTTCAACTCTTCAGGTCCGAGCTTGTAAGGACGTTTGCACACAGGTTCCGTACCCGGCTCAAGATCAATAAAAAATTCAACTGGCCGGTGCGGAGGCATTCCTGGAAGCTCTTCTGGAAAGACGTCTTGATATTCGCAAATGACTGGAATTTGCGAAATAGCGTCTAGTTCACCCTTCTCATTGAGAGAAAACAGACGGATGGTATTATCCCGAGCGGCAAAGACAATTACATCCTCAGACGAATGAGTCAATTGAATCTGCCTTGCTGCACAATCAAGCTGTGCCTTGTGCTTAGAAAGCCAATCTATTCCGAGAATAAGATCAATATCTGAGTTACCAAGAACCACCGTAGAAGAGAGAAACTTGTAGTTGCCCAACGTGATAGAGACATCCGGGACGCAATTGTTAGAAGTCATTTGCTTGCCCGGAGACACAATCTTCAACGGAACAGGAATCCTTTCGGTCACAAAATCATGCTTGGCCACAAATGGAGTTGAAATAAAAGAAAGCGATGCACCAGTATAAAAAAGTACTTTTGCGGGAACATCGTTAACAGGAAGGTTACCCATGATCACATCTGGCGAGTCCTCTGCCTGAGCTGCATTCAGCAAGTTGACCTTGGCATGCTTGGGGTTATGCTTGACCACTGCTGTACTTGCCGATCTCACAGGAGGAGGAAGACGCCTCTGGTTGAAACACTTGTTGGCATAGTGACCCTTTTCTTGGCACTTGTTGCACGTGACCTCTGAGAGCGGACGGTGGTACGGAGCACTCGGTCTTGCAGGTTGAGACGAAGACTTGTTCTGAAAGCTAGGGTTGGGTGGGTGGGAAGAACCACTGCCACCTTTGCTCTTCTGCTGATACGGCTGACGGAACGGAGGAGGAGGAAGCCAATACTTCTGCTGCTTGGCCACTTGAGTAGAGGAAGAAGGAGTAGCATCTCTGGCTCGCTTCTTGGAAGCATCACACCTCAACTGAGCAACCTTTTGCTTCAGTGCCATGTTGTAGAACTCATCGTATCTCAACGGCTCGAAAAGGACAAGAGCGAGCTGAATTTCTTCTCTGAGACCAGCCCTGAACTGGTATATCATGCTCTTCTCATCAGGAACATCCTGCTTGGCAAAATGGGTGAGCTTCTGGAACAACTTGTTGTAGTCATAGACAGACAAAGAGCCTTGCTTCAGATTGCGGAATTCCTGACGCTTACTCTCAACCACACTTTGAGGGATGTGATGAGCTCGGAAATCTTGATGGAAATCATCCCAAGTGATCAAACGTCCACCTCTGGAATCCTTGTACTGCTGGAACCATTCTGCAGCTTGATCTTTGAGTTGGAAGGAAGCGAACTTGACGAAATCTTCAGGCCTGACGTTGCTGCACTCAAAATTCTTGCCCAGATCCACAAGCCAATCGTCAGCATCGGAAGCCTCAACACAATTGCTGAACGTCTTTGGCCCATTAGCAAGGAACTGGTTCAGTGTAGCAAAATGATTCTGATTGCTGCCTTGATTCCCTTGACTGCCTTGATTGCATTCTTGGAGGATTTGCATGATTAACTGTGTGTTTGCATTGGTTGCGGCCATCACAGCTTACCATGCCTCCGGAGGAGGTGGTGGTGGTGGCGGATCTTGATTCTGGTTCTGACTGGTGCTCTTAGCGGGAGCCATCCTGAAGAGGTTGACCACCGTTAGCACATAGACAGATAAATGAAGCTGAAACCAACGGAATGAAAATTGCAACATAAAGTCTTCACATCCGAACAAAATGAACGAATGCATTTCTCTTGAAGTGGTCACATATCCCTAAATTGCGAAGCCACGTAGAATGAAGGTAGAAGAAGTAAAACAACAAGGTATGGATCAAGAACGAATAATCGGTAAGAAATCCCAATCTCAAACCAATATCCGTGGAAGAAGAACTAGAGCTACAAGAATTCCCACCTATGAAACTCCCGAAACTTTCTGGTTATGCAATCAGGTGTTGGGGATACAGGGGAAGCATAATATCTCACCCAAACTAGCAATTCCTACATCCAGCTGTATCCATCCTTCAACACGTAACCAAGAAACCTTCGGAAACCATCTACCTCAACCTTCGAAAAGCATCCGTTATACAAGTTATGGCGATACTCCCGAACTCCCGCCCCAGTACTGGGTGGCGTCGAGGTTATCTCACCAACGAACTGCATAAAAGAGATTTTCGATGTCGGCGAACATATCTCAAGTATTCCAGAATTGCAATGAAAAAATTATGATGACAACACCTCAGAGCTCAACTCCCCGGGACACTTCCACTAAACCCCTGACAGGAGGCACCAAGACAGTATTCTCATCATAAGCCATCGGAACGATTCCAAGATACTCGCGTGATCCTAAAATTTTTTTTAGTGAAATTTGAGAAGAGAAGAGTCAAAACTCTACGTCAGGATGCCTTACCAGAGCGATGAGCAGACTGGGAAGTAAAAAGAATTCCTAAGCTCTCCGATATATAATTCCTAAATGACTCAAAACATTTTTCTAGACACAACTCGGCCTCTAAAAACGATCAAGCAATGGGGCTCCTAAGGTCGGGGAAGGCTCTGATTACCAACTTGTAAGACCCTCGATGCGACTATAGCTCCCACGTGTCGAGGCACGACTTAGAGGCATAATCGCATTGAAGGCATATGTCGCAAATCAGGTAATCATCACAAACATCCCATGTAATATAATAATGAAGAGGGATAACATAGTTGGCTTACACTCGCCACGTCACTTCAAAGTACATAAATAACATACATCATCCAAACACTCATGGCCCGACTACAGCGCCAAAATAGAAGAAAACCCAACAAGCGACAAAGGTCCCTATCACCCCCAACAAGGCACCACTACTGATCATCAGGGAAAGACACATAGTAACGCTGCGAGTCCTCGTCGAACTCCCACTTGAGCTCATACGCATCACCTGCAGCGGAATCACCTGGACCTGCATCTGGAGTTATAGTATCTGTGAGCCACAGGGACTCAGCAATCTCGCACCCTCGCGATCAAGACTATTTAAGCTTATAGGAAGGATAAGGCAAGTATATGTGGAGCTGCAGCAAGCGACTAGCATGTATAGTGGCTAACTTATACGCAAAGGAGAGCGAGAAGAGAAGGCAAAGCGCGAGCGAGAAACTAAAGGAACAACCTGCGCAAGCATAACTCCAACACCGTGTCCACTTCCCGGACTCCGCCGAGAAGAGGCCATCACGGTAACACACACGGTTGATTCATTTTAATTGAGTTAAGGTTTAAGTTATCTACAACCGGACATTAACAAATTCCCATCTGCCCATAACCGCGGGCACGGCTTTCGAAAGTTCAATCCCTGCAGGGGAGTCCCAACTTAGCCCATGACAAGCTCTCACGGTCAACGAAGGAATAGACCTCCACCCGAGACGTTCCGATCAGACTCGGTATCCCGGTACAACAAGACATTTCAACAGGTTAAAACAAGTCCAGCAACACCGCCCGAATGTGCTGACAAATCCCGATAGGAGCTGCACATATCTCTTTCTCAGGGCACACTCAGATGAACACTACGTACAACTAAAACCAACCCTCGAGTTGCCCCGAGGTGGCACTGCAAGTGGCTCTGTTTGGACCAACACTCAGAGGAGCACTGGCCCGGGGTGTGGGGGGGGGGGTTTAAATAAGATGACCCTCGGGCTCCGGAAACCCAAGGGAAAAAGAGGCTGGGTGGCAAATGGTAAAACCAAGGTTGGGCATTGCTGGAAAAGCTTTAATCAAGGCGAACTATCAAGGGGTTCCCATTATAACCCAACCGCGTGAGGAACGCAAAATCCGGGAACATAACACCGATATGACGGAAACTAGGGCGGCAAGAGTGGAACAAAACACTAGGCGAGAGGCCGAGCCTTCCACCCTTTACCAAGTATATAGATGCATTAAGATAACATAGCAATATAATGATATCCCAACAAGTAAAAAAATGTTCCAACAAGGAACGACTCCAAATCTTCACCTGCAACTAGCAACGCTATAAGAGGGGCTGAGCAAAGCGGTAACATAGCCAATCAACGGTTTGCTAGGACATGGTGGGTTAGAGGTTCAACATGGCAATTGGGAGGCTGACAAGCAAAATTTAGGCATCGTAGCATTGGCATAGCAAAAGAGCGAAGCAAACTAGCATAGCAAAGATAGTAGTGATTTCGAGGGTATGATCATCTTGCCTGCAAAGCTGTCAGAGTTGACTGGATCCTCAAAAGCAAACTCAACGGGCTCCTCGTTAGCGAACTCGTCTCCCGGCTCTACCCAAACAAGACAAACAAGCTACAAGGATACAATCAACCACGTGCAAACTCAAACAGTAAGATGCAAAGATGACATGCTATGCGGGATGCGATGCGGGATGCAAAATGCAAGATATGACAGGAAATGCATGAACCTGGCCTCAACTTGGAAATCCAAGTGTGCCACTGGAAAGACGGGACGAAATCGCTTGAAAACGATATAAAGAACGCCGGAATCGGAGTTATGGTTTGGAAATGGCAAGCGTTTTAAGAATGACACCGGTCTGCGATTTACAGCAAGTAGGCATCTAAATGCAATGCAATGAACATGCTACAGCACCCAAACATGACAACAAAATACATGGCAGGGAAGAATTTAAGATGCTTAACAAATGACTAGCACTGAGCTACGGCCAATTCATCCGTTATGAGGTTCAAACAAGAGGCACGGATCACTAGGAAACAACATGAACATATGGCATCATGAACTAAATAATCCCAGACTTAGTGAAAACAACTAAGTCCCTGAAAACAGAATTACCGGGCGCCTCACTTTGCAAGCTTGCACAAGTCACCACACACATCCTAAAAATGCATGGGTTGCACCTCTGGAAAGATAACAAGATGCTTAACAAAACATATGAAGGACTCACAGGCATATCATGCACACAACAATCATGGCAAAAATGACAAAAGTCTAAGATGAACTAGCAGATCTGACAATTAACTCACGAAGCCTCCTTCTAGCAGCATTTCGGGCATCAAGATGAACTCAAATGCAAATGATGCAATGGAATGAAATGATTTACTCATCGAGACAAACATTTTGATATACTATATGTCCAAATCGGAGCTACGGATGCAGAGATATGGCAGGTCAAAGTTTGCTCGAAAATTAGGGTTAGGAGGGGAAAAAGTCAACTGTGAGATATTTTTGGATCTAGATCCAGATCGCACGGGAACCGAGGCCGCCGGATTGCTGTTCACCGCCGGGCTTGGAGCTCGCCGGAGACGCGGGATCCGGCCGGGTCGGAGAGGAAGAAGAGGAGGCCGGTCGCCGGACTTGGACGGGGCGGCGCCGGCTCGGGTAGCTACCGGCGCCGAGGCAGGCGCGGCGTCCGGCGCGGCAGGCGACGTCGGGGACGAAGAACAGGGCGGCGGCGGCTCGCGGTGGCGCCGGTGAAACACGGCGGCGGGGCGGCGGTCGGACGTGGGGAAGAAGAAACGGAGCGGCGGCGGCGATCTGGCCCGGTGGCGCTCGCGCGGGGCCGGGCGCGGGCTTCCGCGGGCCGGCGGCAGCGGCGGTGGTTGGCGCCACGTGGCGGATCTGGGAAAATTAGGGTTACGTGGGATAAGATGATCCGAAAACGGGGGGGGGGGGGCTATTTATAGGCATAAGTGGAGCTAGGAGAGTCCAAATGAGGTGCGGTTTTCGGCCACGAGATCGTGATCGAACGCTCTAGATGATGGAGCAGAGTTTGGTGGGTTTTGGGACAAAATGGAGGGGTGTTGGGCTGCAACACACATGAGGCCTTTTCGGTCCCTCGGTTAACCGTAGGAGTATCAAACGAAATCCAAATGATACGAAACTTGACAGGCGGTCTACCGGTAGTAAACCAAGGCCGCATGACAAGTCTTGGTCCAATCCAGAAATGTTTAATCCCCACACACGAAAGAAAGCTAGAAATGACCACCGGAGGAGAACGAAGCGCCGGAATGCAAAACGGACAACGGGGAAAATGCTCGAACGCATGAGATGAACAATTATGCAAATGCAATGCACATGATGACATGATATGGGATGCATGAAAACGAAAACAACACACAGAGACAAAGACCCAAACCCGAGAAATAAATATAACTTAACGCCGGAAATGGCAAGAGTTGGAGTACAAATTGGGAAAGTTATATCTGGGGCGTTACAGGTGCCCCCTGCCCCCGTATATAAAGGAGTGGAGGAGGGGAGGGCCGGCCCTCTCTATGGCGCGCCCTAGGGGAGTCCTACTCCCACCGGGAGTAGGATTCCCCCTTTCCTAGTCCAACTAGGAGTCCTTCCAAGTAGTAGGAGTAGGAGACGAGGAAGGGGAAGAGGGAAGAGAAGGAAGGAGGGGGCGCCGCCCCTCCCCCTAGTCCAATTCGGACTAGTCAATGGGGGGGGCGCGGCCTGCCTCTCCCTCTCCCCTGAAGCCCAATAAGGCCCATATACTTCTTCCCCCGTATTCCCGTAACTCTCGGGTACTCCGAAAAATACCCGAACCACTCGGCACCTTTCCGATCTCCGAATATAGTCGTCCAATATATCGATCTTTACGTCTCGACAATTTCAAGACTCCTCGTCATGTCCCCGATCTCATCCGGGACTCCGAACTCCTTCGGTACATCAAAACTCATAAACAAATAATATAACTGTCATCGAAACCTTAAGCGTGCGGACCCTACGGGTTCGAGAACAATGTAGACATGACCGAGACACGTCTCCGGTCAATAACCAATAGCGGAACATGGATGCTCATATTGGCTCCTACATATTCTACGAAGATCTTTATCGGTCAGACCGCATAACAACATACGTTGTTCCCTTTGTCATCGGTATATTACTTGCCCAAGATTCGATCGTCGGTATCTCAATACCTAGTTCAATCTCGTTACCGGCAAGTCTCTTTACTCGTTCCGTAATACATCATCTCACAACTAACTCATTAGTTGCAATGCTTGCAAGGCTTATGTGATGTGCATTACCGAGAGGGCCCAGAGATACCTCTCCGACAATCGGAGTGACAAATCCTAATCTCGAAATACGCCAACCCAACATGTACCTTTGGAGACACCTGTAGAGATCCTTTATAATCACCCAGTTACATTGTGATGTTTGGTAGCACACAAAGTGTTCCTCCGGTAAACGGGAGTTGCATAATCTCATAGTCATAGGAACATGTATAAGTCATGAAGAAAGCAATAGCAACATACTAAATGATCAGGTGCTAAGCTAATGGAATGGGTCATGTCAATCACATCATTCTCCTAATGATGTGATCCCGTTAATCAAATAACAACTCTTTGTCTATGGTTAGGAAACATAACCATCTTTGATTAACGAGCTAGTCAAGTAGAGGCATACTAGTGACACTCTGTTTGTCTATGTATTCACACATGTATTATGTTTGCGGTTAATACAGTTCTAGCATGAATAATAAACATTTATCATGAAATAAGGAAATAAATAATAACTTTATTATTGCCTCTAGGGCATATTTGCTTCAGTTGCTGTTCCTCGCTGCTCGGTGATCTTCGATGGCACCAACTATGCTGAGTTTGTCGGCTTTATGCGCATTCATATGCGTGGACTTCTTCTGTGGGGTGTTCTCTCTGGCGAGGTCCCCTGTTCGCCATGTCCGGTTTTCCGCCAGTGGCCCCAATCCCACCAGTGCCGCCGGTCCTTGCTGCTGATGCCTCTCAGGCTGACCGGGATGCTGCCAAGGCTCTGGATGATGCTGCGGTTGGTGCCTATGATCAGCAGGTATCCGCTTATTCCGATGCTCTCTCTGTGTACCGGGATGATCTGTCTGCTTACACTCAGTGGTGCAATGATGATGCTCGAGCTGCTGCTGTTCTCACTGCGAGTGTCCTCCCTCAGTTTCCTTCCAAGTTCATGGGACTTGGCACAGTTGCAGCGATGTGGTCTTATCTCTGTCAGCGCTATCAGCCCTCTGGTGATGCTCTCTACCTTTCTGTGGTGCGCCAGGAGCACGCACTCCAGCAAGCTGATTCTTCTGTTGATGAGTTCTATTCACAGTGCTCTACCATCTAGCGCCAGCTTGACTCTCTTCGGATAGTTGTTTGTGGAACCTGTCGTTGTTGTCAGACTACTCGGTCTGATCTGGAGTTTCAGCAGGTCCATGAGTTCTTATCTCGTCTCCGGTCTGAGTTTGAGCCTCGTCGAGCTCACTTCCTTACTCGTGGTCGTGTTCCTATCTCAGAGATACTTGCTGAGCTTCCTGCTGAGGAGACCCGCCTTCGCTCTGCTGGGTTGCTTCTGGTTCCGTCAGTATTGGCCGCCCGGGCACCTGTGTCGTCTGCTCGCCTCACTGCTCCTCCGCCCCTGCCTACTCCTCCAGGGGGGGTGAGCCGTCCTCCTTATGCTGAGAAGGGCACGTCGCGCCGTGACACCGTCTGTGGTTACTGCTCCCGGCCAGGTCACCCAGAGTCTGATTGTCGCTAGAAGAAGCGAGACCAGAGGCGCTCGTCCTCCAGCGGGACTCCTGTGTCTTCCTCGACTCCGTCACTCACTGACCAGGACATTGTTCGTCTCAAGCATCTTCTTGCTTCCTCAGGCTCCTCGTCGACTGCTGCTGCTGTGACTGCATCCTCTTCCTCACCACCACCGGCATCTACACAGTTAGGTACATCTTTGTGGGTTCTGGATTCTGGAACCTCCTTTCATATGTCTTCTGATTCTTCCGCGTTGTCCTCTCTCCGACCTCTTGATTCGCCTGTTAATGTTCTTACTGCCGATGGCAAATCTCTTCCTGTTGCTAGTTGTGGTATTCTTTCCACTCCATATTCTCTGTTCCGAGTGTTTCTCATGTTCCTCGCCTTACCATGAATCTTTTTTCCGCTGCCCAACTTACTGATTCTGGTTGTCGTGTCATTCTTGATACCGCACTTGCTCCATTCAGGATCGTCGCACCAAGGCTTTAGTTGGTGCTAGCCCCCGGCGCCGTGAGTCAGAGGGCCTTTGGGAGGTTGACTGGCTTTGTGTTCCTTCCGCTGCCACCACTTCTGCCAGCTCTCATGCTCTTGCTGCCTCTTCGTCTGCGTCCTTCCAACAGTGGCATCATCGCCTTGGTCACATCTGTGGCTCTCGTTGAAGGAAATATGCCCTAGAGGCAATAACAAAGTTATTATTTATTTCCTTACATCATGATAAATGTTTATTATTCATGCTAGAATTGTATTAACCGGAAACATAATACATGTGTGAATACATAGACAAACAGAGTGTCACTGGTATGCCTCTACTTGACTAGCTCGTTAATCAAAGATGGTTATGTTTCCTAACCATGAACAAAGAGTTGTTATTTGATTAACAAGGTCACATCATTAGTTGAATGATCTGATTGACATGACCCATTCCATTAGCTTAGCACCCGATCGTTTAGTATGTTGCTATTGCTTTCTTCATGACTTATACATGTTCCTATGACTATGAGATTATGCAACTCCCATTTACCCGAGGAACACTTTGTGTGCTACCAAACGTCACAACGTAACTGGGTGATTATAAAGGTGCTCTACAGGTGTCTCCAAAGATAGATGTTGGGTTGGCGTATTTCGAGATTAGGATTTGTCACTCCGATTGTCGGAGAGGTATCTCTGGGCCCTCTCGGTAATGCACATCACATAAGCCTTGCAAGCATTACAACTAATGAGTTAGTTGCGAGATGATGTATTACGGACGAGTAAAGAGACTTGCCGGTAACGAGATTGAACTAGGTATTGGATACCGACGATCGAATCTCGGGCAAGTAACATACCGATGACAAAGGGAACAACGTATGTTGTTATGCGGTCTGACCGATAAAGATCTTCGTAGAATATGTAGGAGCCAATATGGGCATCCAGGTCCCTCTATTGGTTATTGACCGGAGACGTGTCTCAGTCATGTCTACATTGTTCTCAAACCGTAGGGTCCGCACGCTTAATGTTACGATGACAGTTATTATGAGTTTATGCATTTTGATGTACCGAAGTTAGTTTGGTGTCCCGGATGTGATCACGGACATGACGAGGAGTCTGGAAATGGTCGAGACATAAAGATTGATATATTGGAAGCCTATGTTTGGATATCGGAAGTGTTGCGGGTGAAATCGGGATTTTACCGGAGTACCGGGAAGTTACCGGAACCCCCTGGGAGCTATATGGGCCTTAGTGGGCTTTAGTGGAAAAGAGAAGGGGCAGCCCAAGATGGGCCGCGCGCCCCCCCCTCTCTCTTTTCCCCCCTCCGCGAATCCTATTCCAACTAGGATTGGGGGGGGGGAGGGAATCCTACACCCAAGGGGAGTAGGACTCCTCCTGGCGCGCCACCCCTTGCCCAGCTGCACCCCCCTAGACCCTTTATATACGGAGGCAGGGGAACCCCAGAGACAAAAATTGATCAACGTGATCGTTCCTTAGCCGTGTGCGGTGCCCCCTTCCACCATATTCCACCTCGGTCATATCGTTGTAGTGCTTAGGCGAAGCCCTGCGTCGGTAGTACATCATCATCGTCACCACGCCATTGTGCTGACAGAACTCATCCCCGAAGCTTTGCTGGATCGGAGCCCGGGGAGCGTCATCGAGCTGTACGTGTGCTAAGAACTCGGAGGTGCCGGAGTAACGGTGCTTGGATCGGTCGGATCGGGAAGACGTACGACTACTTCCTCTACATTGCGTCAACGCTTCCGCGTCAACGCTTCCGAGGGTACGTAGACATCACTCTCCCCTCTCGTTGCTATGCATCACCATGATCTTGCGTGTGCGTAGGAAATTTTTTGAAATTACTACGTACCCCAACAGTGGCATCCGAGCCTAGGTTTTATGGTTTGATGTTATATGCACGAGTAGAACACAAGTGAGTTGTGGGTGATATAAGTCATACAGCCTACCAGCATGTCATACTTTGGTTCGGCGGTATTGTTGGACGAAGCGGCCCGGACCGACATTACGCGTACGCTTACGCGAGACCGGTTCTCCCGATGTGCTTTGCACATAGGTCGCTTGCGGGTGACAGTTTCTCCAACTTTAGTTGAACTGAGTGTGGCTACGCCCGGTCCTTGCGAAGGTTAAAACAGCACCAACTTGACAAACTATCGTTGTGGTTTTGATGCGTAGGTGAGATTGGTTCTTGCTTAAGCCCGTAGTAGCCACGTAAAACTTGCAACAACAAAGTAGAGGATGTCTAACTTGTTTTTGCAGGGCATGTTGTGATGTGATATGGTCAAGACATGATGCTAAATTTTATTGTATGAGATGATCATGTTTTGTAACCGAGTTATCGGCAACTGGCAGGAGCCATATGGTTGTCGCTTTATTGTATGCAATGCAATCGCGCTGTAATGCTTTACTTTATCACTAAGCGGTAGCGATAGTCGTGGAAGCATAAGATTGGCGAGATGACAACGATGCTACGATGGAGATCAAGGTGTCGCGCCGGTGACGATGGTGATCACGACGGTGCTTCGAAGATGGAGATCACAAGCACAAGATGATGATGGCCATATCATATCACTTATATTGATTGCATGTGATGTTTATCTTTTATGCATCTTATCTTGCTTTGATTGACGGTAGCATTATAAGATGATCTCTCACTAATTATCAAGAAGTGTTCTCCCTGAGTATGCACCGTTGCGAAAGTTCTTCGTGCTGAGACACCACGTGATGATCGGGTGTGATAGGCTCTACGTTCAAATACAACGGGTGCAAAACAGTTGCACACGCGGAATACTCAGGTTATACTTGACGAGCCAAGCATATACAGATATGGCCTCGGAACACGGAGACCGAAAGGTCGAGCGTGAATCATATAGTAGATATGATCAACATAGTGATGTTCACCAATGAAACTACTCCATCTCACGTGATGATCGGACATGGTTTAGTTGATTTGGATCACGTGATCACTTAGAGGATTAGAGGGATGTCTATCTAAGTGGGAGTTCTTAAGTAATATGATTAAATTGAACTTAAATTTATCATGAACTTAGTCCTGGTAGTATTTTGCAAATTATGTTGTAGATCAATAGCTCGCGTTGTTGCTTCCCTGTGTTTATTTTGATATGTTCCTAGAGAAAATTGTGTTGAAAGATGTTAGTAGCAATGATGCGGATTGGATCCGTGATCTGAGGTTTATCCTCATTGCTGCACAGAAAAATTATGTCCTTGATGCACCGCTAGGTGACAGACCTATTGCAGGAGCAGATGCAGACGTTATGAATGTTTGGCTAGCTCAAAATGATGACTACTTGATAGTTTAGTGCACCATGCTTAATGGCTTAGAATCGGGACTTCAAAAACGTTTTGAACATCATGGACCATATGAGATGTTCCAGGAGTTGAAGTTAATATTTCAAGCAAATTCCCGAGTTGAGAGATATGAAGTCTCAAACAAGTTCTATAGCTAAAATATGGAGGAGAATCGCTCAACTAGTGAGCATGTGCTCAGATTGTCTGGGTACTACAATCGCTTGAATCAAGTGGGAGTTAATCTTCCAGATAAGATAGTGATTGACAGAATTCTCTAGTCACCATCACCAAGTTAGTAGAACTTCGTGATGAACTATAGTATGCAAGGGATGATGAAAACGAATCCCGAGCTTTTCATGATGATGAAATCGATGAAGGTAGAAATCAAGAAAGAGCATCAAGTGTTGATGGTTGACAAGATCACTAGTTTCACGAAAAGGGCAAAGGAAAAAAGGGGAACTTCAAGAAAAACAGCAAGCAAGTTGTTGCTCATGTGAAGAAGCCCAAGTCTGGTCCTAAGCCTGAGACTAAGTGCTTCTACTGCAAAGGGACTGGTCACTGGAAGCGGAACTACCCCAAGTGATTGGCGGATAAGAAGGATGGCAAAGTGAACATAAGTATATTTGATATACATGTTATTGATGTGTACTTTACTAGTGTTTATAGCAACCCCTCAGTATTTGATGCTAGTTCAGTTGCTAAGAGTAGTAACTCGAAACGGGAGTTGCAGAATGAACAGAGACTAGTTAAGGGTGAAGTGACGATGTGTGTTGGAAGTGGTTCCATGATTGATATGATCATCATCGCACACTCCCTATAATTTCGGGATTAGTGTTGAACCTAAATAAGTGTTATTTGGTGTTTGCGTTGAGCATGAATATGATTTGATCATGTTTATTGCAATACAGTTATTCATTTAAGTAAGAGAATAAATTGTTGTTCTGTTTACATGAATAAAACCTTATATGGTTACACACCCAATGAAAATGGTTCGTTGGATCTCGATCGTAGTGATACACATATTCATAATATTGAAACCAAAAGATGCAAAGTTAATAATGATAGTGCAACTTCTTTGTGGCGCTGCCGTTTAGGTCATATTGGTGTAAAGCGCATGAAAAAACTCCATGCTGATGGGCTTTTGGAATCACTTGATTATGAATCACTTGATGCTTGCAAACCATGCCTCATGGGCAAGATGACTAAAAACTCCGTTCTCCGGAACAATGGAGCGAGCAACTGACTTATTGGAAATAATACATACTGATGTATGCGATCTGATGAGTGTTAAGGCTCGCGGCGGGTATCGTTATTTTCTGACCTTCACAGATGATTTGAGAAGATATGGGTATATCTACTTGATGAAACATAAGTCTGAAATATTTGAAAAGATCAAAGAATTTCAGAGTGAAGTGGAGAATCATCGTAACAAGAAAATAAGGCTTCTACGATCTGATCGCAGAGACAAATATTTGAGTTACGAGTTTGGTCATCAATTAAAACAATGTGGAATAGTTTCACAAATTCGTGCCACCCGGAACACCACAGCATAATGGTGTGTCCGAACGTCATAGCCGTACTTTATTAGATATAGTGCAAATCTATGATGTTTCTTACCGATTTACCACTATCGTTTTTGAGGTTATGCATTAAAGACAGCTGCATTCACGTTAAAAAAGGGGCACCATCTAAGTCCGTTTAGACGACACAATCTGAACTGTGGTTTAGCAAGAAACCAAAGTTGCCGTTTCTTAAAGTTTGGGGTTGTGATGCTTATGTGAAAAAGTTTCATCCTGATAAGCTCAAAACCAAATCGGAGAAATATTTTTTCATAGGATACCCAAAAGGAGACTGTTGGGTACACCTTCTATCACAGATCCTAAGGCAAGACATTCGTTGCTTATAATGGATCCTTTCTAGAGAAGGAGTTTCTCTCGAAAGAAGTGAGTGGGAGGAAAGTAGAACTTGATAAGGTAATTGTACCTTCTCCCTTATCGGAAAGTAGTTCATCACAGAAATCTGTTCCTGTGACTACTACACCATTTAGTGAGGAAGCTAATGATGATGATCATAATACTTCAGATCAAGTTACTACCGAATCTCGTAGGTAAACCAGAGTGAGATCCGCACCAGAGTGGTACAGTAATCCTGTTCTGGAAGTCATGTTACTAGACCATGACGAACTTGCGAACTATGAGGAAGCGATGATGAGCCCAGATTCCGCAAAATGGCTTGAGGCCATGAAATCTGAGATGGGATTCATGTATGAAAACAAAGTATGGACTTTGGTTGACTTGCCCGATGATCGGCAAGCCATAGAAAATAAATGGATCTTCAAGAGGAAGACAGACGTTGATAGTAGTGTTACTATCTACAAAGCTAGAATTGTCGCAAAAGGTTTTCGACAAGTTCAAAGTGTTGACTACGATGAGAGTTTCTCACTCGTATCTATGCTTAAGTCTGTCCGAATCATGTTAGCAATTGCCGCATTTTATGAAATCTGGCAAATGGATAAACAAAACTGCATTCCTTAATGGATTTCTTAAAGAAGAGTTGTATATGATGCAACCAGTAGGTTTTGTCAATCCTAAAGGTGCTAACAAAATATGCAAGCTCTAGCGATTCATCTATGGACTGGTGCAAGCATCTCAGAGTTGGAATACATGCTTTGATAAGTTCATCAAAGCATATAGTTTTATACAGACTTGCGGTGAAGCCTGTATTTACAAGAAAGTGTGTGGGAGCACTACATCATTTCTGATAAGTATATGTGAATGACATATTGTTGATCAGAAATAATGTAGAATTATTCTGTAAAGCATAAAGGAGTGTTTGAAAGGAGTTTTTCAAAGAAAGACTTTGGTGAAGCTGCTTACATATTGAGTGTCAAGATCTATAGAGATAGATCAAGATGCTTGATAAGTTTTTTCAATAAATACATACCTTGACAAGATTTTGAAGTAGTTCAAAATGGAACAGTCAAAGAAAGAGTTTCTTGCCTATGTTACAAGGTGTGAAATTGAGTAAGACTCAAAGCCCGACCACGGCAGAAGATAGAAAGAGAATGAATGTCATTCCCTATGCCTTGGTCATAGGTTCTATAAAGTATGCCATGCTGTGTACCAGATCTATTGTATACCCTACCACTGAGTTTGGCAAGGGAGTACAATAGTGATCTAGGAGTAGATCACTGGACAGCGGTCAAAATTATCCTTAGTGGAATAAGGATATGTTTCTCGATTATGGAAGTGAAAAAAGGTTCGTCGTAAAGGGTTACGCCGATGCAAGTTTTGACACTAATCTAGATGACTCTAAGTCTCGGTCTAGATACATGTTGAAAGTGGGAGCAATTAGCTAGATTAGCTCCATGCAGAGCATTGTTGACATAGAAATTTGCAAAATACATGCGGATCTGAATGTGGCAGACCCGTTGACTAAGATTCTCTCACAAGCAAAACATGATCACACCTTAGTACTCTTTGGGTGTTAATCACATAGCGATGTGAACTAGATTATTGAATCCAGTAAACCCTTTGGGTGTTGGTCACATGGCGATGTGAACTATGGGTGTTAATCACATGGTGATGTGAACTATTGCTGTTAAATCACATGACGATGTGAACTAGATTATTGACTCTAGTGCAAGTGGGAGACTGAAGGAAATATGCCCCAGAGGCAATAATAAAGTTATTATTTATTTCCTTACATCATGATAAATGTTTATTATTCATGCTATAATTTTATTAACCGGAAACATAATACATGTGTGAATACATAGACAAACAGAGTGTCACTAGTATGCCTCTACTTGACTAGCTCGTTAAGCAAAGATGGTTATGTTTCCTAACCATGAACAAAGAGTTGTTATTTGATTAACGAGGTCACATCATTAGTTGAATGATCTGATTGACATGACCCATTCCATTAGCTTAGCACCCGATCGTTTAGTATGTTGCTATTGCTTTCTTCATGACTTATACATGTTCCTATGACTATGAGATTATGCAACTCCCGTTTAACGGAGGAACACTTTGTGTGCTACCAAACGTCACAACGTAACTGGGTGATTATAAAGGTGCTCTACAGGTGTCTCCAAAGATAGATGTTGGGTTGGCGTATTTCGAGATTAGGATTTGTCACTTCGATTGTCGGAGAGGTATCTCTGGGCCCTCTCGGTAATGCACATCACATAAGCCTTGCAAGCATTACAACTAATGAGTTAGTTGCGAGATGATGTATTACGGAACGATTAAAGAGACTTGCCGGTAACGAGATTGAACTAGGTATTGGATACCGACGATCGAATCTCGGGCAAGTAACATACCGATGACAAAGGGAACAACGTATGTTGTTATGCGGTCTGACCGATAAAGATCTTCGTAGAATATGTAGGAGCCAATATGGGCATCCAGGTCCCGCTATTGGTTATTGACCGGAGACGTGTCTCGGTCATGTCTACATTGTTCTCGAACCGTAGGGTCCGCACGCTTAACGTTACAATGACAGTTATTATGAGTTTATGCATTTTGATGTACCGAAGTTAGTTCGGTGTCCCGGATGTGATCACGGACATGACGAGGAGTCTGGAAATGGTCGAGACATAAAGATTGATATATTGGAAGCCTATGTTTGGATATCTGAAGTGTTCCGGGTGAAATCGGGATTTTACCGGAGTACCGGGAGGTTACCGGAACCCCCCGGGAGCTATATGGGCCTTAGTGGGCTTTAGTGGAAAAGAGAAGGGGCAGCCCAAGATGGGCCGCGCGCCTCCCCCCTCCCCTAGTCCTATTAGGACAAGGAGAGGTGGCCGGCCCCCCTCTCTCTTTTCCCCCCTCCGCGAATCCTATTCCAACTAGGATTGGGGGGGGGGGAATCCTACACCCAAGGGGATAGGACTCCTCCTGGCGCGCCACCCCTTGGCCGGCCGCACCCCCCCTAGACCCTTTATATACGGAGGCAGGGGAACCCCAGAGACAAAAATTGATCTACGTGATCGTTCCTTAGCCGTGTGCGGTGCCCCCTTCCACCATATTCCACCTCGGTCATATCGTTGTAGTGCTTAGGCGAAGCCCTGCGTCGGTAGTACATCATCATCGTCACCACGCCGTTGTGCTGACGGAACTCATCCCCGAAGCTTTGCTGGATCAGAGCCCGGGGAGCGTCATCGAGCTGTACGTGTGCTAAGAACTCGGAGGTGCCGGAGTAACGGTGCTTGGATCGGTCGGATCGGGAAGACGTATGACTACTTCCTCTACGTTGCGTCAACGCTTCCGCTTTGGTCTACAAGGGTACATAGATAACACTCTCCCCTCTCGTTGCTATGCATCACCATGATCTTGCGTGTGCGTTGGAATTTTTTTGAAATTACTACGTACCCCAACACTCGCTTGTCTTCTTTAGTTCGCCAGGGCCTCTTAGGGTCCGTATCTGGAGATGTCTCCTTACATTGTAATGGTTACAGACTTGGCAAACAGACTCAGTTACCTTATCCTACTAGTGAGTTTGTATCTCAGCGTCCTTTTGACTTAGTTCATTCTGATGTCTGGGGTCCTGCTCCCTTTGATTCGAAAGGTGGTCATCGCTATTATGTTTTGTTTATTGATGATTTCTCTCGCTACACTTGGCTCTACTTCATGAAATCTCGTAGCGAGGTTCTCCCTATATACAAACGCTTTGCTGCCATGGCTCACTCCCAGTTTGCCATGCCCATTCGCACTTTTCATGCTGACTCCGCTGGAGAGTATATCTCTCAGCTGTTGCGTGTTTTTCTCGCGGAACAGGGTACTCTTGCCCAGTTCTGTTGACCTGGTGCTCATGCTCAGAATGGCATTGCCGAACGAAAGCATCGTCATTTGCTTGAGACGGCTCGTGCGCTGATGATTTCTGCTTCCCTTCCACCCCATTTTTGGGCTGAGGCTATTTCCGCATCCACCTATCTCATCAACATTCAGCGCTCGTCTGCTCTGCAGGGTGGTATTCCTATGGAGTGTCTTACTAGTCTCTCTCCTGACTACTCCGCTCTTCGTATGTTTGGATGCGTGTGCTATGTTCTTCTTGCCCCCCGAGAATGCACCAAACTGACTGCTCAGTCAGTTGAGTGTGTTTTCCTTGCTAGAGTGATGAGCACAAGGGATATCGATGTTGGGATCCTGTGGGTCGTCGCTTGCGCATCTCCCGTGATGTGACTTTTGACGAGTCTCGTTCTTACTACCCACATTCTTCTTCCTTGAGTTTCTCTGTGGACGACCTTTCTTTCCTACTCCTTCCTGATACACCCGGCTATGTGCCTCATGTGTCACCTCTTCCTCCGGCACCTCTCGTTCTTTCTCATTCCCCACCGACACCATCTTCTCCATCCTCCTCCTCCACCTCTCCACCATCATCTCCAGTCCGTCACCCTCTCTCACCGTTTCCTCTCCA